>NC_028644.1:29538619-29552294 GCF_001406875.1 Solanum pennellii
AGAATATTGGTCGCATATGCTGCTCACATGGAGTTCAAACTCTACCAAATGGATGTCAAAAGTGCCTTCTTAAATGGTTATCTGCAAGAAGAGGTGTATGTAAAACAACCCCCAGGTTTTGAGAATACCATGTATCCTGATCATGTATATAAACTGGACAAAGCACTCTATGGGCTAAAACAAGCACCTAGAGCATGGTATGATCGATTGTCCACTTTCCTTCTCACACATGGATATACAAGAGGAAAAATTGATAATACATTGTTTCTTCGAAAACAAGGTAAAGATATGTTCATAGTCCAAGTATATGTAGATGATATCATATTTGGAGGAACCAATGACTCACTAGGAGTAGAATTTGCTCAACTAATGAATAGTGAGTTTGAGATGAGTATGATGGGAAAATTAAACTTCTTTTTGGGACTCCAAATTAAGCAAACTCCAGTTGGAACATCAATTCATCAACAAAAGTACATCAAGGAATTACTGAAGAAGTATGATATGAATGAAGCTAAGTCAAATGACACACCCATTGGGACAACAACAAAGCTTGATAAAGATGAACCAGGTTCACCAGTCAATAACACTAGATATAGAGGTATGATCGGATCACTCCTATACCTCACTGCCAGTAGACCTGATATAATGTTCAGTGTTGGTCTATGTGCAAGGTTTCAGTCCTGTCCCAAGGAATCACATCTAAAAGCTGTCAAAAGAATCTTGAGATACTTAAAAGGCACAATGAACCTGGTTCTCTGGTATCCAACTGGTGCTCTTTTGATCTAAAGGGATTTGCTGACGTAGATTATGCAGGACATATGGTTGATAGAAAAAGTACCTCTGGGATGGCACACTTTTTAGGACCATGTTTAATATCTTGGGCAACTAGAAAACAAAATTCAGTGGCTTTGTCTACTGCAGAGGCTGAGTATGTTGCAGCTGCATCATGTTGTGCCCAACTTCTTTGGATAAAACAGCAGCTTAAAGATTTTGGTATAGAAACAGGTTGTATTCCTATTCTATGTGATAACACAAGTGCTATGAACATGGCCAAAAACCCAGTTCAACACAAACGCACCAAACACATAGATGTTAGACATCACTTTCTTCGTGATAATGTTGAAAAAGGAAACATAGTAATGAAGTTCTGCAAAACTGAGGATCAAGTTGCTGATATTTTCACCAAGGCACTAGGAAGAGAGTCATTTCAGAAAAATAGACTTGAGTTAGGACTCATCTTTTTAGATTGTATTCTGTCTAACCAAGTTCTAAGGAGATATGAACCAGGTTCAGTCAAGTTGGTTCTACAACTGCTTTACACTTAGCTGTCAAAAATAAAAAAAAAGGGGGGGGGGAAACAATTCCATCTTCTCTCTCCTATGTCACATCTCTGAAAAGCAGGTGCAACCGTCAAAGCACACGTCTCCTCGATGTCAATCCCCCATAATTACTCAAACCCCTCAAATAGAACATCAAAACCGTTCCCAATAAAGCACTCTCTCTAAACAAGCAACCAACTTTTTCTCATCTTCATTCTTCAGAAAAAAAAAGAAGAAAAAGAAATCCCCTCCATCACCATGGTTAATCCACTCGTTGATTACTCAGATGACGAAAACTCGTCTAAACAGTGCATTTTCTCAGGGGGAAGAGAACCCGGTCGTTGATACTGTGCCTAATCTAGGGGAAGAAAGCCAACTTCCAACCAAACCATCTACATCTTCACCCAAATCAGATCCGTCTACATCTCCACCACCAAAAGTTACATCTCCACCATCACCAGTTAAAGAAGCATCTCCACCTCTAGTTGCAGAATCTCCACCACCACCCATTATAGAATCTCCACCACCACCAGTCCAAGAAACCCCATTATCACCAAACCCAGAAACCCCAATAACCACTGCCCCAAGAAATCCTTCTTCTTCCCCATCTCACAAAACTACTCCTCAAAATCCACCACCATATCCACATTCTCCAATCAATGATGAAATTCTTCTGAGTACCCTTCACCCAAAAAAAAAAACAAGACGGCCAAGAAAGCATATTGCAGTTAAACAGGTTCGTCCACACAGGCCAGTGACTAGGAGTGCGAATGTGGTCAAACCAACTGATGATGCAACATCTAGTGTGAAGCGTCGACGTCTGGGTAAGTCTCCTGTTCACTCATCTGTTTCTCCAATGAATCTTGATTCTGAAACTGATGATGTCTCTGAGGATAAACATTCTACAACTCCTCAATCAAAATCAAAATCTGCAAAAAGAAATGTAGATAAATTTCGCAAAGTGGGAAAGAAAAAGTATTTCCAAACCAAGACAGTGCTTAGGGGTAGAACTTTTCACCCTGATATACTTTCAATGGATATAGTCAAGCAGGTTTGTGAACTACTAAGGTTTCAGGGGTGGGAGGAATTATTCCTTGAACCTAATTTGATTTATGAACAAGAAGTGGTAGACTTTTATACAAACTTGGTAATCCTGGAAGGAGATGTGGTATCATCTAGTGTGAAGGGGGAATATGATAGAATCGATAATTCTACTACAAGAATATAAAATTCGATGTTTTGATGATAGACAAGAAGTGCAAATAATCAGTAGAAAATTAACGCAGCAAAGAAGCCAAAAACGAGTAAAATGGGTCAGCCATAGTCAAGGAAATAGAGTTATTTGTCAAAAATAATATATTAAAGGTATAAGTTGATACAAATAAGGAAACCTTAAATATATTATTAAGGAAGGAAGTTGTATATAATAAGGATTGTACTTTAAAGTAATCCTTCTTTAACAACAATTTCCTTACCTTATCTAATAAGGATTCAAGGCAAAAAGAACTCTATAAGAAGAGAACGATGCAGATGAAGAATCCCACGACTTCACATAGAGAGAAAAGTGAGATTTATTCATCAAACTGAAGTCTTCAAGATCGATATGTTTGCTAAGTTTAAAACGTTCTTGAGTGAGAAGGTTTTCAACGTGTAAAACTATCTTCTTGTTTAGTTCTTGATTGTAAGTTACGATTTAGTGTACAAGGGGTGGGTTTGGCTCTTTGTAGGGTTGAGTTTTAGTGAGGGTTGTAACAAAAGGTGGGTTTGGCCTTTTGGAGAGCGATTGTAGTCAATCGAGAGAGGTAGTAGAGATAAGGCTTTGTGATTATTGAGTTGTAATCACAAAATCTTATAGTTGAATTAATAAAACGAGGTTTTTCCTTCCTTGAGTGAGGAAGGTTTTTAATTTAATAAGTGTTTGTGTCTTTACTTAAAAGCAACTTACAAGAACCTGGTTCTTGTTCTGGGGTAAGGTTTCTTCACAAATGATCAAATAATGGGCATAATAAATAAATATATGCCAATAAAGAGAGCAAAACATAATGACTCAATCATTTGGAGTGTGAATATACGCCCCAACATCTTTATATTATGCAAATGAACAAATAATGGGATTAGCCAATAAAGATTGGCTCACAAAGATTTCATGCCCAATTTAACAAGAATGGGAAGAATAACTTGTGGTAAGGTTAGTCAAATCATTTCCTTAGTCTTTTGGATTACTTACTTGATTCATTGTAGGTATGGGACTACAATGAATCATTGCACTTCTAAGTAAAACATAGGATCAAAGTAGATCATTGAACTACATAACAAGAAGAAGAAAAAGACTGAAAAATAAACTAAGTATGGAGAGGGGAGCTCTCGGCCTAAGGGAGCAAATATATTAACTTTTGCTCGAGTTGTTCTAAAATTATGTTCATGATTCCAAGGTCTTATGTTCATATAGAAAATGAGTTGTGTTCTTTAAATGCATTAAAACATGTCATATTCATAGCATGAATCACAAATAATGATTTAGTAAATTATAGTGACTTCACTTTCCAAAAACGACATGTTGCTATAGGAAGAGCTTTTCTTGATAATGCATAGTCCTTATGTGTTTATGTGCATACAACCATATTTAGTACAAGTGTGTACTAACCCATATACTATTACTATTTTTATAGGCACAGGCCCGAGAGAATATTGAAGATTCGTTGAAGCGGTTTGGATTTGCGATCTCCATACTTTGGTAGGTCCTCTTGAGTTCGAGGATGACTACGTTTATTATTCTAGCTTTAGTACATTAGACATAGATAGTGGATGTTGTACCTAGCGTTTCATTTCAAATATTTGTTCAAGCGTTTGTAATAAGGCCGTTTGGCAAACTATTATTATATTACGATTCATTCATTTCAATTGTTTAATCTAATATAGATGGTTGTTTAGTTTGAGCCGTAGCATATCACTCTTATGCAGTTTATATGAAGTCTAAGTATACTTCATTAAGTTTTAAAAAGTTTTAAATTTTCCGCAAATTTAATTGTATGATTGTGATGGAAGCTAAGAAGAGTCTTGTCTGCGACCTCTGAGAGGATAACGATGCCGGTCTCATATGGGGTCTAGATTTCGGGTGTGACAATAGTCACCCCCTATATTACCCGAAATACCCCTCACTTAATTGGGTCTTTTTGTGAAGTCAAATTGACTTTAAAAAGACGTGAATGAATTTGGGAAGTGGTTGCGCGTTGCGGGGGCAGTTCTGGTTCTTTTTCTGAAATCCGATTTGAGACAGTGAGCCTCGTGACGGCCCCGCGTCGCGAAGTACTTTTTTCCTGCCAAGTATAGGCTTCGCGATGCGTGGAGACCCTCATATATTAGCTGGTCGCAGCCTGCTTTGGCAGCCTGCTTGCCTATGTTCGGGTCCTCCTCAAGGACACTTTGGGTGATCCTTGGGGAGTTGTGACTGGACGTTTTGACCCTATAAAAATTATTTTACCTATTTAATGTCTTCTTTTACAAGTTTTAGAATTCATATGACACTCCCAAACCTTCTCCAAACATGAGGATGTCTACTAGTTCAATTTCACTAGTTTCCGCACACTAAAAATCTTTTGTAGGAAGAGGATGACTCAAGACTAGAAGCCCAACCAACAACAACATAAACAACATAAAATCATTATGAGTCACAACTCATAGGAGTAATTCACAACTCCATTTCAACACATTACCATGACATTACACATAGCAACTGAAAACACAATTTACCACATATAAGAGCTAAACTTCAAAACAAGAGGAACTACCTTTTGAACATCAACATGTGTTCATTAACATGCTCAATACCATTTCATGAAAGCAACTACACAAAAAATCATAAATAGTTTCAAGTTAAGTAAGAGCATATTTACAAGAAAACTCATTTTAGCATGAACCTCTACTATAATTATGCACATTTTAGCAATCAAGCCAAATTCAACATTATTAATTAGTTATTTTATAAAGAGGATTCCTAACCTCAACTTTGGCTAGAATTTTGAGGAAAGAGGTAAGGATAACGAGACTTCATGTCGGCCTCGGCCTACCATGATGATCCTCAATTAGGTGATTTCTCCATAGGACTTTTACGGTGACCACCTCCTTGTTTCTCAACTTCTTGACTTGGCTATCTAGGATTTCCATCGGAAGCCCTTCATCGAAAAGGTTCTCATCTACACATAACCTTTCAATAGGGAGAATGGATACGGGATGACCAATACACTTCGTTAACATGGAGACGTGGAATACCGGATGAACTGAAGCTAGTTCACTAGGTAGTCTTAACTCATACGCAACCTTTCCAACCCGTTGCGACATTTCATAGGGACCCACATACCGGGGACTTAACTTCCCTTTCTTACCAAATCTCATCACCCCTTTCATGGGTAAAATTTTCAAGTGCACCTTATCTCCTTCTTCAAACTCAAGATCTTTTCTTCAATTGTCGGCATATGACTTTTGCCGACTATAGGTTGTTTTCAACCTATCTCTTATCACCCGAACCTTCTCTAAGGCGTCATAGATTATCTCGGGACAAAGAAGGGAAGACTCAACAACCTCAAACCACCCAACCGTAGACCTACATCTTCTACCATAGAGTGCTTCAAATGGATCCATTGAAATACTCGAATGGTAACCATTATTATATGAGAACTCTATCAACGGTAGGTGATTGTCCCAATTTCCTTTGAAATCTATCACAAATGCCCTTAACATATCCTCTAGGGTTTGAATGGTACGCTCCACTTGACTATCTATTAAAGGATGAAAAGCGATGCTAAGCTTGAGTTGAGTACTCAACCCTTTTTGGAAAGACCTCCAAAAATTAGATGTGAATTGAGCACCTCTATCCGATATGATGGACAAAGGGATCCCATGAAGGCTCACAATCTCATCAATGTATATGCTTGCATAATCCTCCGCTGAATAAGTAGACTTGAGGGGATAAAGTGAGCGAATTTTGTCAATCTATCCACAATAACCCAAATTGAGTTATTTTGCCTCCGTTTTCAAGGCAACCCAACAACAAAGTCCATATTAATTTCTTTCCACTTCCAAGTAGGAACACCCATTTCTTTGATTAGACCACTAGGCTTTAGATGCTCGACTTTAACTTGTTGGTAATTTGGACACTTGGATACGAACTCCGCTATGTCCCTTTTAAAATTATCCCACCAATATATCTCTCTAAGATCACGATACATTTTTGTGGCACCCGGGTGAATAAAATGTTGGGAACTATGAGCCTCTTCCAAAAAATTTTCCCTCAAATTATCAACATTTGGTACACATAATCTACATTGGTACCTTAGCACACCACCCCCTACTTGGGAGAATGACTCATTAGATTTCTTCAACTCCATCAATAGTGTATCAAGATGTTACTTAGACTTCACCTCAACCACGAAGGATGACTCGAGTTTTTATAAACCATAAAACCACCATTTGGAGAATCTTCCAACCGAACACCCAAGTGGGCCAATCTATGGACATCCTTCAGTAGGTCTTTCTTACCTTCTTCCACATGAGACACACTACCCATGATCATATAACTTAGAGCATCCGCAACCACATTGGATTTATCGGGGTGGTGGAGAACACTTATGGCATAGTCTTTCAATAATTCCAACTACCTTCTTTGTCGGAGTTTTAACTCCTTTTGAGTGAACATATATTGAAGACTCTTATGGTCGGTATACACATCCACATGAACACCATACAAGTAATGCCTCCATATTTTCAAAGCAAACACTACGACCGCTAATTCAAGATCATGAGTTGGGTAATTCTTCTTATGCACCTTACGTTGTCTAGAGGAATAGGCTACTACCTTCCCATGTTGCATAAGGACACAACCTAATTCCAATCAGGAAGCGTCAAAATACAACAAAGCCTTTCGTATCCTCTGGTAAAGTCAACACCGAAGTGTAGGTAAGCCTATCTTTCAAAATTTAGAAGCTTCTTTCGCATGCCTCCGACTACTCAAATTTGAAACTCTTTTGGGTCAAGGTAGTCAAAGGAGAAGCAATAGACGCAAACCCATCGACAAACCTCCTATAATACCAGGCTAAACCCAAGAAATTTCAAATGTCAGGTGGAGTAAATAGTCTAGGCTAATTCTTAACCGCCTTAGTTCTCTTTGGATCGACCTCTATACTCTCACTTGAGATAATATGACTAAGAAACGGATCTCAACAAAAAATCACAGTTACTATTCTTGGCAAATAGTTGGTGTTCCTTAAGGAATTGCAATACCACTCTCAAATGGTCCAAGTTCTCACCCTCACTCTTCGAATATACCAATTTATCATCAATAAAGACAATTGCAAATGCATCAAGGTAATTACATAACATTCTTTTCATAAGGTCCATAAAAGCCGCCGGGGCATTAGTGAGACTAAAAGACATCACTAGGAACTCATAATGACCATACCTAGTTCGGAATGCCGTTTTAGGTATATCTTCACCTCTCACTCTAAGTTGGTGATACCCCGGCCTCAAATCAATCTTATAAAAGTATATTTTCCCTTTGGAGTTGATCAAACAAGTCGTCAATCCTAGGGAGAGGATACTTGTTCTTAATGGTGACCTTATTGAGTTGACGATAATCAATGCACATCCTAAGGAACCCATCCTTCTTCTTAAAAAACAACACCACAACTCCCCATGACAAAATACTAGGTTGAGTAAAATCCTTATCTAATAATACTTTGAGTTCAAGATTTATCTCTTTCAACTCCGCCAAAGCCATACGGTAAGGAAGGATAGAAATGGAATTTGTATCCTGTATCAAGTCAATACCAAAATCTATTTCCCGCTCAGGAGGAATTCTGGGCAAGTCATCGGGAACGACTTCCAAAAAATCCTTCATTACGGGGACCGCCTCTATAGGAGATGTCAGACTCAAGATCTTTAATCTTACAATATTGTAAAGATACCCCTCAGAGATCATTTTACAAGCTTTTAAACAAGAAATGATACGACCTCTAGGAATTGAGTTACCCCCCTTCCACTCTATGACGGGTTCATTAGGAAAATTAAACTTAACCACTCTTGTTCTACAATCAATGGAAGAAAAACAAGCATGCAACCAGTCCATTCCCAAAAAAATGACATCAAAATCAACCATATCAAGTTCTACCGAATCCACCCAAGTAAATATATTGCGAAAAGATATAGGACAACTCCTAAAGACTCTTCTAGCCACAAATTCACCCACCGGGGTGGTAACCGAAAAACGGTTCAATCAAAACACCGGGTAGAACATCAAGCTTTTTAGCTACTAGAGGAGTTAAAAATGATAAAGCAGCACTAGGGTCAAGTAAAGCATAAACATCAATCGAGAAGACTTGTACCATACCGATAACCACATCAGAAGATTCCTCTTGCTCACCCCTAGATAGGATAACGTAGAAGCGGTTCCTCTTTGGAGCATCAGGACCAGGACTTCTTACTTGAGCTTGACCACTCCCTTTCTCTTGACTCCTCACATTTGGACAATCCGTAACCTTATGTCTCTTTTTTCTACAACCAAAGCAATTTCTCATCCCCACCATGCATTTACCTCTATTCTTCTTACCACACTTAGCACAAGTAGGTTTCCCACTAGGTTAATTTCAACTTCTTCCCTTTTGGGACTCAGGGTTAGACACCCTATCCTTGTTAGATTTAGGGAAATTGGAAAAAACTTGGTTGTAGACCCTCTTCTTGAACCTAGGCTTGTCTTGAATCTCAAGCCTAACCTTGGAAGTACCTCCTTCATAAGACTTGACCCTCTTAAACTCCTTATTCTTCCTCTACAGTCTAGTCTCTTCAACTTGTTGAGAATGCACCATCAAATGAGAGATATCCATATTGTCATGTAGCATCGCCGAACGACACTCATGAACTAGATTATTGGACACACCTATCACAAAATGACTCATTTTATCCCTATGATTGGATACCAAGGAAGGAGCATATTTGGACAATTTAATGAACTTCAAGGAGTACTCTTTCACACTTATACCTCCTTGACGAAGGTTAATGAACTCTACAACTTTCGACTCTCTTTTTTCTCCCTGGGAAAGAATCGATCAATGAAAGCCCTTATAAACACCTCCCAAGTGATAGGACCCGCTCTCAAGGCCCTATTATATCTCCATTGGGTATACCATGTTTGAACAATGTCCTTGAGTTTGTAGGAAGCTAACTCGGTCTTCTCATTGGCAGTCAGTCCCATAGCATATATGATCTTATAGACTTCATCTAGAAAGTCTTGGGGGTATTTGTTTACCTTTGACCCATAAAACATCAAAGGGTTCATCCTCGTAAAGTCCCTCAAGCAGGAAGCCATGGTACTAGCATTTGGTTGAACACAAGGTCCAACCTCCCTATTTGCTTGAGCCATCATGGCTTGAGATTGAGTGACTACTGCTTGAGCTTGGGTAGTCATAGCTTGATCCAAAGTCACAAATATCGATCTTATATCTCCATCTGTCATAGGTGGAGGAATTACCGGAGCTTGGTCTTGTGGAGGCACTTGATTGCCTTATGGAAGGTCTTGGTTCTCTTAGGGAGAAAGTCCCGCATTAGCCAAATCGTCCTCCACTCTCCTTGCGGCTGCCTTTCGCGTAGTCATCTCCTATATCCAAAAGAAAATGACTAGAATAAAAAGGGACACATAGAGTTACCACTCAAAGGCACGACTTAAGAGATAACTAATAATTGAGAATTCCTAAGCATCACATAGCCTCTCATTCATAAGTGTGGCGCACTTCACACCCATGAAGAAGAATCTACTTAGACGTGGATTAGTGAGACATCAATCCTAAGGTTACTTTAAACTCATGCTCTGATACAAAGTTTTTCCTAACTGGGGAGCACCCCCTAGATGTAATTGGCAGCGGCGTCCTCGGAGAGGACTTAGACAAACCCTTAGCATTTGTCATAATATTTCATAGGTTGAAAATGCAAGAAAATTAAAACTTTATACATATTGATGTACACTTAGACCTCTCACTTAATTTATATGGAGTGTACTTAGACTCCTTGCATATGAAGCGTAGATAGGCTTATCGTTTAGACAACATAACCAACATATAAGAATTTAGTCTAATTATACTGTCTCATATTAAACCATCTAAGACGAAGTAGAACATTCGGGCATAGCTCTTATACAAATTCATAATTGCCACATAGGGCTTACAATAATATCTTCAACAATAAGAGAGAAATGAATGTCTGTTGACTATAGCAATACTACTAAGGTGGAGTATGTGGAATCATCCTCAAACTAGAGGAACTACCAAAACTTGGGGAATAGTCCAAGTATTCTTGCAAAGCAACCTTAAAATCTCAACAGACCGAACCTACATATTTATAGAAACATAAAGAATATGGGTTAGTACAACCACTTGTACTAAGTATGGTTATATGCACATAAACCATTTGAAATCATGTTTAAAAGGATATTTAGTTCAAAACCGTGCTAAGTCATTTTCAAAAACCTTTATGCACAATTAAGAACATATACAAGCCAATAATCACATATTTATTAAGACAAGTCCATATTCAACACAAGACCAACGTCATCAATAAAGTTAAGTTAACATGGATATTATCAACATAAGGTCATGTTAACATGAATAGTAGCATATCAAGATCGCATAACCAAAGCAACTCCAATATAATGCCATAGCAACAAAGCATGTACAAGAGTTCATACAATCATAACTTATAAGACCCTTACAAACATTCCCATTTCAAGCATACAAGTGCAATGCTCATGTGTAGTCCAATAACTCCACATAATCAAGTAAACAAGGAAAGAGATCATAAGTAATGCCTAACTTCATAAAACGTGGTCTCATGAGTACTGATCATCATATATAGCCATATAGACCAATAACATGTTCATAAGTGAAACTAACATCATATAGGATTATCAACATGTAAAGTCAACATATACATAGCATTTACTTTATAAGATCATATGAACAACGTCCTAGTTCTTCCCTCAAGGACAACTAGTGTAATGTATAGGTAGAGTCTCATATCCCTACTACACTATGAAGAACCCCTTAAGTCACCCTTGTTATAGTTCACTTTATTACTTTCATTTCACTTTCGGGAACAATCGCCTTAACCGACAATAGACCATGTGATCTAAACATGAAATTCGGTGTCATGAAACCCTACATCGAAAGAAGGTGGTCAACTTGGCAAGGTTACATCGAAAGAAGGTGGTCAACTTGCCAAGGTAGGTCCAAAACATGAACATAGCATTCTAGGTGGATCCACTACCTAGTATTTCTATGGGGGCAACATAGTTCAAGAACTAGGCGACATGTGTAGGACTCTCTTTATGCACAATTGCATTATAGTCACCATCTCATGAGAACCCCTTGGTGAATCTCCCATCTATGGGAAGTCAACACCTCTCGTTGTCAAGTTAACACAGTGCTAAGCTGAAGTCCCTTTTTGAAATGCCATTAAGTCATTATTTAATAATCATAGATTAATTCAGGTAATAGGAAACTACCCCTTATATAACATGTCATTTAGCTCACTACGCATAGGATGAGAACTTCCTTTCACCACACAACCATCATTAAGTGAGATTATATATCATAGTAATTATCACATAAGGCACACAAGAGGATCATCATTAACCTTTCACCCTCACAACCTTACCATGATCTCAAATTCAATACATTCATATCATGCCATCATATTCATCGCATTATATCTTCCTAAATCTAATCACGTGTAATACTTCCATTGCACATCATCGTCATCAATTATAATTCATCATTATTGAAGTAAAGAGTTCAAGATCACAATGTCTTACCAATTAGCCTCCATGGCCTTCATAAAGAATCACACCCTCAATTCATCACAATTATCCAATAACCCACTCATCATCATCATAATATAGTGAATTAAACAATAACATGATCAATTCCAACAACCTTCATAATCTACAAGTCCAATTCATAGCTAGGCAGTTCATGAATGATGTAGAACAATTACACAAATCTAACAATCAATATATTCATCAATTCCCATCAATTCATAAGCAAGATCCAAGATTTGGGGAATTGGGGAAAGGGCTTGGATCAAACAAAATACCCATTAATCAACTTCAATTAGTCAACAATGTAGACTTAATTATCCATAAGTAATCTCAATTCGTCATAATTAATCATCAATTTCAAGTTTAGAAGAAAACCCATTTGTAGAGAAAAAATCCTTTGAATTAGGTGATTTAGAAATCAACTTTGAATGGACCTATTGGGGATTAGCGAAACTAACCCTCACTTAATTGGGTCTTTTTGTGAAGTCAAATTGACTTAAAAACAACGTAAACGAATGTGGAAAGTGGCTGCTCGTTGCGGGGCAGTTCCAATTCTTTTTTCTGGAATTCGGTTTGAGGCAGTGAGCCTCGTGAAGGACCCGCACCGCGAGGCACTTTTTTCCTACCAAGTGTAGGTTGCGCGACGCGTAGTGACCCTCAAATATTGGCTGGTTGCAGGCTGCTTTTGGCAGCCTGCTTGCCAATGTTCGAGTCCTCCTCAAGGATCCTTGGGGTGGTCCTTGGGGAGTCCTGACTGGACGTTTTGATCCTATGAATATTATTTTACCTATTTAAAGTCTTTTTACAAGATTTAGACTTCATATGACACTACCAAACCTTCCCCAAACATAAGGATGTTTACAAATTCAATTTCAATAGTTTCCGGACATCAAGGTCTTTCTTCGACATTAAGACTCTAATACTTCTAAATCAACTTTATTATGTTAGTCTAGGTCTAGAAACATCATTTTAATAATCATTAGATAAGTGAGGCTCTAGTCTAGGTTAAGGATTTTCGGAGTGTTACACATATAAAAGGTTAATCATAGACATGACATTAACATGAATATAATGGAGGAGGTTATGGAAGTAAAAGGTTACAAGAGTAATGGTTATAAAGTTGGAGGTAATATTTATTTTCATAATGAAGGAGGCTATGTAGTAACTTCTTGGTGTAGTGGACATCCACATTATATTATTTTATAACAAAGACCACAAAGTTACATACTAATAGTCAATCTTTCTATGAATTACACTGTATTTTGAAATTAATTATCTTAAAATTGTCATGTTCTATTATTATAATTAATAAAATGTTGATCCACATAACTATAAAATTACATCTGTATGTTTTCTTGAGTAGCATATATGTATATGTTAACTCCCTTTTCTACTTTTATTATTCAAAATACCCATACAGGAAACACAGTAAGGTTTTTACTTGATTAGTTAATATGATTTTTGGTCATTGAAAGGTGTCACATCATATATATATATA
>NC_028644.1:29552767-29570727 GCF_001406875.1 Solanum pennellii
ATTAAATAGTATGAAGTATCTAGTGGAGAGATTAACACCATCTTTGGGCAAACTGTCTACTTTATGTGCCTATTTGAAAAGTCACCCTGATAATTAGATTTGGTATAATTTGTTGTAATTACATTGTGTTTTATTGATCATATAGTTACTTGATCAGCAAGTAATTAGGTGTAATTGGGAGGGGGTAATTACACTTTTCAGTTCTCAAGGAGGGACTGTGAATTACAAGCTGATTAATCTTAAAGTTCTATTTATTTAATTAATATCTATTTTTATTATTCTAAAAGATTATTTTTTATATTCCAGTCCCTTCTCATTCTCAGTCTTTACTTCATGTGATTCCATGCAATTTTTTTTATTAGCTATCTTTTTTCATTAGCATTATTTTGTTAGTATTCTAACTTTTAAATTAAAGTAGAATTTATTATTGAGCAAGGTTATGAACTTACATTTTCCTTTTCTTATTGAATCATATTTATGTATGTTATGTTGAAATTATACATACGAGTATTATATTAATTTTTTTGTTTATAATTTAGAATTTATGTTAAATTTTCAGTTTCATTTGTTTTAGTAGTATTGACATGAGCTTGACATTACAACTCATTTAATTTTTAGTTAGACTTGATATATTATATTTTTGTCAAATATTTTTATAATTTATGATATTTTATTTATAGTATTGATCTTTTTATCAAACATTGTTAATTTTTAAAGGGAAAATGGACAAATATATCAAGAACAATGTAAATGGTATGTAGATACCCTCCGTCATACCTTTGGAGTGCCTCCACAATTCCAGGAAATAGTAGAAGAAGGATGGAATGTGAACATAGAGGGTTGTATGATTTACAAGGTTGTAAGAAGATTGAATTTTCTCGAAAAGAAGCTGAGAGTATTACGCTTACAAGCTTTCAAGAATATGGAGACTGAGGCAAATGATGATATGGTCAAATAGGTACAACTACAAATAGATCCAAGCAATAAAGAATATCAAAAAATTAAGAGCCAACTATATCAGAAATTCAGAATATCATCATATATGGCTGAAATATTCTTACAACAAAGAAGTAAGGCTACATGGATAAGACTGGGAGATGATAATACTAGGTACTTCTATTCTGTCATTAAACATAGGAAGTTGAAGCATGCCACAACACAATTGAAAGACAGAGTAGGAAACTGGCAACTTAATCTTACTGTCATTGCAACACTATTTGTGGAGTACTACGAGGAAATTCTAGGCAATGAGCCGGTGAATAAAAGGCCAACAGTTGGTGAACTAATAAGGAAAGGAATGGTGCTTACAAAGAAATAACAATGTGAATTAGTTAAAAGGTTTCAGCTAGCAGAAGTGAAGAAGGCAATATTTCAGATGAATAGCAATGAATTCCCTAGAATAGATGGATTTGGAAGTCGATTTTATAAATATGCTTGGCCCATTATAGGAGAAGATGTTACCAATGCAGTGCTAGAATTTTTCAAGAACAGTAAGATTCTGAGGACTCAACTAGTGCTGCACTTATTCCCAAGATTGATAAGCCTAAATTTGCTAGTCAATTCAGACCTATATCTTGTTGTAATGTCATTTACAAGTGCATATATAAGTTAGTTTGTAGCAGACTGAAATAAGTTATTAGTCTTATAGTTGCAAAGAACCAGTCAGCTTTTGTCCTAGGAAGATCAATGATGCATAATGTACTCATATGCCATGATAACTTGAGACATTACAATCGGAAGAATGCATCTCCTAGATGTCTTATGAAGATAGACTTGAAGAAATCATATGATACGGTCAGCTGGGAATTCCTAGAGGAAGTACTAATTCATTTTGAATTTCCTGGAATGTTTGTGAAGTGGATTATGTTGGGAGTAACAACCACCATGTTCTCAGTCAAAGTGAATGGGAGAGGTCATGGTTTTTTTTGCAGGTAGACGAGGGTTGAGGCAATGTGATCCAATATCCCCTTTGTTGTTTGTACTTGTGATGGAGTACTTGTCTAGAGCACTACAGATAATGAGTCAATTTCCATACTTTAAATACCATCCAATGTGCAAGAAATTAAAACTTACACACCTTATATTTGCTAACGATCTGATGATTTTTCAAAGGAAATGTGGAGTCAGTGAATCGAGTGATAGGAAGCATTATTTCACTTCAGTAATGCTACTGGATTGGAGGCTAACTTGGATAAATCTAATGTGTACCTAGCTGGGGTTGATGAGAGTGTAAGAATCCAAATCCTCGCCAAAATTGGATATTCAGAGTGTGTGTTTCTAATTAGATACCTAGGGCTCCCCTTGTCACCTAAGTAATGGAAAAAGATTGAATGTTGGTCCCTAATAGACAAAATTATCACAAAATAAAAGTAACATACTCTAAACAACTTTCATATGCAGGAAGATTGCAAATGATTAATGCAGTACTTTTCTCAATTCATAGTTTTTAGGGAGCAATTTTCATCCTTCCTCAGAGTATTCTCAAGAAAGTGGAGAAGATATGCAGAGATTTTCTATGGGGAAGCAGTGCTAAATATAAGAAGGTAGCTTTGGTTGCATGGGATAAAGTGTGTCTTCCAAATAGACAAGGTGGTTTGAATATTAAAGGTTGTAGAAAGTAGAACAAGGCATATGTAGGTCAATTATTGAGGTAGATTATAGTTAACAAAACTTCATTTTGGGTTAACTAGGTTCATGACATATATATGAAGAATGACACTTCAATATGGACTCATAAAACTCCTATCGACTGTAGCTGGTATTGGAGGAAAATTAATGCTCTCAAAGAGTATATGCAGGGCTGGTACAATCAACAAAGATATATGCTGACTCAAACTGGTAAGTACTCTATTACCAAAAGCTATCAAGCACTCATGGGTCCCAACCGTATATGGAATATTGCTGAACTAATCTGGACGTCAATGGCTATACCAAAGCATAGCTTCATGACATGGCTAGCAGTCCAAGGGAGATCACTCACACAAGAAAGAAAGTTGAAACTGCAAATTCAAGTGGAGGATACTGCATATTATTTATGTGAGGAAAAAGTAATGGAGACTATTAATCATCTTTTTGAAGATTTCAACTGGACATCAGCTGAATAGCAAGCTATACACCGGTGGATAAACGTTCCAGTGCAGAATATTGGTATTGTACAGGTCCTGCAAAGCATATAAAGGAATCGTTGCAAGCTATTCAAAAAAGAGATCATGGCAGCTATCTTCAAAGCAATTATATACCACACTGGGTGTGCTAGGAATTGGAGGAGGTTTAGAGACATAAGTGTACGTATGGATGAGGAACTAACACAGATAGAGAAGGAAATCAGTGAAAGATTAGACTGACTTAGTAGTTCAGAGAAAGCAAATAACTGTAGACACTTTATTGAGCATTTGTCATGTCACTAATTGGTTTCGTTGTTAGTTTCCAGTTCTTTGTTTCAGGAATAGGTGCTCTTTTATTTGTATTTGTTCTTTGGAGGTTATGGTAACATTTTACAGTTGTTACCAAAAAGGATATTAAATATGCTGATATATATATGCATGTGATTATAATATTGTTTGATTTATTTATGTTGTACTAGTGGGATAGCCGTGTGATTCTACCACTACAATGTGGTTGTGTACTGATTCTGCACTTGCTCTTATTTTGTTAATTTCAGGGCATCGTCAAGCGGCTATTAACAGACCTCTCTTAGGAGACTAGAAATTATCTCATCGACTTCAAGGATGATCCGCATTTTCCGCGCTGCCATGGAGTTCTTTTTCGTCTAAGTCCACCATTTTCAGACTTAGACATCCATTTTAGTTAGATGATTAGTCTATTAGTAAATCTTGTTTGGACTTGGATCAATCGTTAGATGTTTTGGTACATTACCTTTCAGATTCTAGGTTTTCTTCCACAATATTAGTTGTTATATCTTTGTTTGGATGTGTAAAAACTTAATACTTAGTCATTTAACTTGCTTCTGTAACTTAAATATCTGAGTTTAGATTATTGCTTTAGTTTGGATGGTAGTAGTGGTTCTCCCGTCGGATTGTGAGTCTGCGTGTCAATCACATCGAATTTTGTTGTGACAACATCCTATAGATTTTTTAATCTTGAAGATAATATAAAACAGGCTCAGATCATGTTATTTTTTATGAGAATAAATTTCCTTTTGATTCTAATAATAGTGGGGGTCAAAGGATTGAAAAAAGTATTTCTCACTACCTAGTCCTTCTAATTCCACTTTGAAAAATAAAGAAATATATGTTTTTGAGTAAAGAAAAAATAAAAGAGTTAAGCGTGTAAAAAGGTTTTTGTCCTTATTTTTATATGTTTAATGTTGAAGATGACCCTCTCACCTTGAAAGAAGTTTTATTTCACATGACTCTATTTTTTGGAAAGGGGTTGTAAATGATGAAATGGAATAACCGATTTCTAATAAAACTTGAAAGTTAGTTGATTTACCATCGAGTTGTAAATTAATTGGTTGTAAATGGGTCTTCTGACAAAAGTTAAAACCGAATGGATCTATTGATCAATATAAGGTTAAGCTAGTTGCAAAAGGTTTTAAACAACTAAAAGGTCTAGAATTTCTTAATATTTTTTCTCTGGTAACAAGAATCGCATTCATAAGACTTTTAATTGTTATGACTGCAATTTTTTATTTAAAAATTCATATGGATGCAAAAACTATTTTTTAAAATGGAGACCAAGATGAGGAAATTTATATGGATCAATCCGGGTATTTGTTGAAGCATGCCAAGAAAGCAAAGTATGTAAACTTACTAAATCCCTATATCGATTGAAAAAGGCACCAAAACAATGGCGTGAAAAGTTTGATTCCTGCATGATTGAAACTGGTTTTAAAACAAATGAATGTGACAAGCGCATATATCGTAAGTCTTGGAATAATTCACATGTGATTATTTGCCTATATGTTGATGATTCATTGATTTTTGGCTCTAACTTGAATTTTATTGATAAAACCAAAAATATTCTTCGTAATCATTTTTATGTGAAAGATCTTTGTGAGAATATTTTATTATTGGAATAAAAATTACAAGGGAATGTGCTGGAATTTTCCTTGACTAGTCACAGTATGTTGAGAAAATTTTGAAAAATTATAACTTTCATGATTGCAAGAATGTTGTAACTTTTTTTAGTTCAAGTGTTCACTTAGTTCCTGTTGAAATTAAAATGATGTAATAAAAGGAATATGCTAGCGTAATTAGAAGATTGACATATATGACTGATTGCAATAGGTCTGATATTGCATATGCAGTAGAATTGCTTGGCAGGTGTACAAGTTGAACATTGACATGCTATATCAAGAGTTATGGATATTTAATTTTAAAAAAAATTGTGGTTTGTTCTATAAAAATATTTTACTGTACTTGAAGGTTTTTCTGATGCAGATTGGAATACTTTATCAGGTGATTCCAGTTCTACCACAGATTATGCCTTTACTTTAGGTGGTGGTTCTACTTGTTGGAGATAATAAAAAAACTATAATTACTAATTATACATATAGGTTGATCTAATTGCTTTAGCTTCAGCTAGTGAGGAACTAAATTGGTTAAGAGATATATTATTTCAGTACCTTATTTTGAAAAATCAATTCCTCTTATTTTAATTCATTGTGACAACAATGTTGCGATTGGTAGAGTTCAAAATTGTTATTACAATGGTAAATCCATACCTATAAGAAGGAAATACAGTAATGTAAGATGTCATTTGACAAATGGTACCATTAATGTTGATTATATCAAATATTATGATAAATATGCAGATCCTCTTACTAAGGACTTAACAAGAGAAAGGTCTGGAGCATATCGATGGGATGGGATTGAAGCCTATAAATCCTTGAGTCATATATGAGGATACCCAACCTGGGGGAAAGAGATCCTATAACCATGTTCAAAGGGAAAACTAATCATATAATATTTATTGTGAAGAATGCACCATTTTACCTATGATGTGAGTGCATTGTTTCCTGTAGTAATTTGTGAAGTTTGAGTTTACAAAACTCTTAATGAAAATTTGTAGCTCCTACGGTCGCAGTTGTTAAACTTATAGTAGCATTCTCGACAGATTTCACCTATGTGAGTGTGGAAGTAGGTCACTTCCTTTAAGAATTGGGCTTATTCTCAAAAGCATTCATAAAATCGGGATAGCACAAGGTCGTAACGTGCTGGATTCTAAAGCTCATGTCAACACCTTAATTATTGTGTATGAGCAGTCATAGTTAAAGTCTGAGACCACTACGACTCTAGAATAAAGTTTTTGTTTTACTTAGTAGAAATTCAATGCAGAACACACCTTCATTATGCATAATAGTCTTCATTCAGCTGATAGACTCTCTTTGTTACTATTAAAATGAGTAGGGGATTGTTGGTTATTGATCATTTTAATATATTAAAGTAGCTCATTTTTATTTTTGTCTTAATAATGCCTAAAATGTGATGCAATGATCATTTAATCAATAGTATAGTAATGCCAATTACTTTGGCGTTATTAGCTGATTTCATAGGTGATAAATGTGATAGGAAAATGTTGTGAGGAAGGGTCTTGAGAAGTTTCATTTGTCTGTTGAATTATATTTGCACGTTGGTGTATTTGTTGTTCTCACCATTATTTCACTCTTTATTCCTCCATTATACCTTGTAACCTATGTAACTCCAAAGCCATTTATATTTTCTTATTTACTATCTCATTATCTTCCAATTCATTGCTAGGAAGACTTCCTCAACTATAAAGAGTGGTAGTTTTCATTTGGTTTGAAATTAAAAAAAATATAGTGTGGAAAAGTTAGTCAAAAAGAGAGTTCTTGTTATTTAAAGGGAGGTGTTCTTTCTGTGGAGCTTTAGACTCAAATCTTGTCCATAGTTGTTGAGTTATATTTTGTGATTAGGTTTTTGTATCCTAGAGCGGAAAAGTCAAGAAGGACTACGGTTGTGTCATGCCCCGAGTCTACACCCTGGGCGAGGCCGAAATTTGAAGACCATTCCTAGCCCCGAGCAGACCCATTGCTTGACTTACTTAACTCACCGTAAGATAATAATCAATAAACTTAACTGGAAGAATGTAATAACTGATAATGTTTTTCAAATTGATACATTCAAACTTGGCCAAACTGGAAAGGCAAGTCTTAACAATAAGAGATAATACTGAAAAGACTCAAAGAACTAACATCTCACTGTCTATCTATGAAACCTCTAAAAATGATATGGATGTTGGGACAAACCACGTAACATCCTAATGACTAAAATATAAAGTAAGTAAAAGATTCCTCCGGAATGCAAGGAGGTTCACCACTGACTCTACAATGCTCAACTGGATCAACGGTGAGCTGGATGACGATCCTCGTTACCTGCGTCTTCATCATGATTCGAAGCAGGCCAATCGACATCATTACACTGAATGTACAAGTATGCAAGTTGGACTGCTAAACAACATAGACTTTAAAGAGATTCTGAAAGAAACACTTACCTTGGCTCTTCTCAACTCATGAATATTTAATTGAATTCATTTTAATATAAAGCAGTATAAAGAAGTGCAATATAAAGAAAGTTGTTTAAAACATGATGAAAACTCTATATGTACGCAAAGACACAATATAACTCTGAGATGTATGTAAAAATACAAATAAATATGCATGTAAATTACATTCAACTTCTCTGAGAGTTTCTCTAACCGACAACCATCACTTAAGAGTTATAGTGATAATACAATTTTGCCTCATGCTGCCATGATTGTCCTATACCTTGCCATTGGTATAGAACCTGAACTACTATGTGGATCAACTAGTCTATTCTAAAAGCATTAAAGGAATCATCTAAAAAGTATGACCTTTTTCTACCCATGGTGGCTACATGATTTATGGGGGGAAAGGAGTTATTTGAACTCTCCCTTATATTTGTTCTCAATAATACTCCCAAAATAATCATTATATTAGATCTTATTTTTTTAAAACATACTTACTTCTGTGGTTTGAGATTAGTGCTCAAAACTTAGCTCAAAGGCTATTTTTGAAATCTCAGTTTCCTTGGTTGCTTCATTTAGAAAGCTATTAATTTTTTTAATGAAACCTAGCTTGAAGGTTCTTTGGAAATCTAAGTTCCCATCCTTACTTAAATGTTAACCACTTATACTTCTTTGGAAATACTTAGTCCCCATATGCTTCTTCGAAGAAAAGACTTTACTTTACTTTATACTGAACCCAAATATAAGTCTTGAAACGAAGTTAAAGTGTTTGTAAAAGACTTATGAAACTTGAAATGAACTTCTTTTACTTAACTTTAATCTTTACTCAACTTGATCTTTAAGTCTTAAAACATTTAAAGCATTTGTAAAACACTTCTTGAAAAGACTGTAAGAACTTTCTAGACTTGGCTCCTAACTTTTCTTGAATTTGATGCTATGGATTTAAGGTTGAAATTCAATGTTTTAGGATGATTTCTATATGTTTAGAAGTCATTTCGAGTAGTTAGAATCATTAGGAAGTGATAAAAAACTTTAGGAAATGATTGAAGAAGAAAAAATTGGGTGAAAACGCTGATTTGGGCGCGTCTGGAGCGCGCCGCACCATCCTTATTTGATTGACATAGCTTCTGGCGCACTGCTGGCGTGCTGCCTCAGTCTGCCTAGCACGATGGGGGTGCGCCAAGCCATCCTTTCCCCAAGTCAATTTTGATGAACTTGTCCTCTTGTTTTCTGACCTTAAATTGTTTTATTCGATTCCTCTTCTCAAATGCACTCTAGAATTATGTACCCAAGTCATATACACAAGGATACAACCCAATGAACTCAAGAAACAACAGTTTATACCTCAAAAAATTCGTTAACTTCAAGTCATGTTCTAGAAAGAAAGCAATTCAAGAACAACATTCAAGAACATTCAAAATCCAATCTGTTTAGGATGAAATTGATATTTAAGAGGGGCAGGGTGAATTAAATAAAAACTCTTAGTCGACTACCTGTTAACGTTAGTTGACTATCCTACAGATTAGTATATAAGAAGATAATAAAGATAAATTGCAGTAAGTAAAGAACACCAGAAATTTTATACTGCTTCGGATCACCAAAGTGGTGCCTAGTCCAGTACCCTTGGGTTTCAAGAGCTTTCCTTAATAGATTTTCGGAGTATTGAGTTACAGCAATTCAGAGCTTGATCTGTTTGATATGCAAATCAAATTTCTATATGACACTGCCTCAACTTGTAAACCTACACTCAAATTTTTTTCTTTTTCTTTTATTTTCATTTGTATCACTCACGTGTTTACAAAGCTTTCTGAAAGATAAAAGAAGTTTGTATGCAAAGCTCAATTGAAGTTGCGTAATTGTCTTTGTCTTCAATGTTCTTCATTTATAGGCTGAGAGTTGAGGCGTATTTTCGCTCTTTTTGGAAAACCCAAGGGAATCTCCTTCAATCAAGGTTTTGTAATGATACCTTGATTGAGCAAGATTTTGTCTCTAATTTTATTTGTCATGCAAAGTTAATTTCTTCCTTGAATCAGAGGTTGGCTAGTTTTCATATGCTGATCTTCTTTTGATCATGTAATGATCTCCTTCCTTTGTTGATGCGATATTCCTTTTGGTGGTAAGGTTGAATTTTCTTGATTGATTTTGTCAATCATTGTTGATATCCCTTTCTATTGATACTCTGCTTTTTCCTTTGCAGTTTTTGGAGACTGAATTTGTGATTTATTTAGCTTCTAGAGTGATTGCATAATCCCGGATATATTGCGATGTAATTTGTCCTTAATTTACTTGATTTGTTTGCCTTTGAGATATTACTTCGTGTTCCTGTCATTATTTAAAATATGGCAAGCTAATAGAAATCACGCTAAATCAAACATGCTTGGCACATGGATGAACCTACCCAACATTGATATTGACTCACATACCTTTTTAGGGATCACACCCGACGACATCCACAAGTTATTTCGACGATCTTGGCGAATATTGAACGGCCTTATCCTTTCTCCTCTTTTCTCCTCTTCTCTAAAAACCCTGACTCTTTTGGTAAAAGTGTAAACTGATCTAGTTCAACTTAGACCCCTAAATTAATAACCAAAAAAGAAAAAAATTAATAAGGTAAGGAAAAGAGAAAACTACCCTTTATGAATCCGGATTTGGACATTTCCTTAACTCCAACATCCCAACTTCCAAAGGGCGTAACTCACTCAACCAAACTCAGAATTGCGCAAACTCGGCAGCATTGCAAAGATATTTAAAGTAAAAAGCTGGGTGAAAATGTTGATTTGGGCTTATATGAACGTGTAATATGAAGATGATTATGTGAAATAATGTAATCATGTATAAGGTGTTATGACTTGTATGAATATGTGAGGTAATTTTATGATATGATATATGTGTAATCTTGTATAATGTGAAGCTATGAAGTGAACTACTCATGTGATGACTATATGATCTTATATGAGTTTAAATGATTGTGATTCTTCTTTAAGTGATGGTATGTGGTAATAAAGGACTAAGATCCTTATATGATAATGTGGTATCTTGTGTTGTAGACTTAGTGTCCCTACTTCGTACTAAAATGATATTGAATATGTAATATGATGAATGTCGTGTCTTGATTTGGAAAACCTAAGTCCCTCTTCTTGATGCATGAAAGATGTGTGAATATGTGATTCCTTGAGTTGGTAGGCTTATGCACCTTGTCATGTACGTGAATTGATGATGAATGGAAGTCTAGGATCGGTAGACCTAAGATGGTGACCTTCTAAGTATGACAAATACTTGGAACCTTCAAGAAGAAAGAAGTTTATGATATCTTTGAAGTTGAAAGTCGTAACGGTGTCCTTCTTGTGTGAATGGTGGACTTAGGGATAGATTGGCTAGAATAGCATGAAACTATTCTAAGAAAGTCATTGAGCTATCTTTCTATAGACCTTGAGTGGCAACCCTAGTGGACCCATTCTTGGTAGGGGTATTACGGGTTGTTAGGACTAAGAAATGGTACCCTCTCATGCAGTGTTTTAAAAAATGCAATCGGGGCGAGTCCCTGGGCGAAACACAACTAAAACGCACAGGGGCGCAATGTTGAGGCGTAGTTCTCAGGTGCGTACGTTTTTTTCGACAAGTCATACGCTTAGGCGTAATACGCATATTTTGGGAAAAACCTACGTTAATGGATCCTATTAAAATTAGTTATATTTTAGAGAATACCTATTGTATTTCACTTCCTTTATATACTTAATTGTTTACTTATATTCTACAAAGTATATATATTTTGCTTTTCCTTGACTGTTCATATTTTCATAGAGAAATTTAAATTAAAAAACCCTAACATCACTCTTACTCTTAGCCTCTTAGGCCTTAGCAGAAGATCCTACTCTCGTCTTCCACCATCAAGGTATGACTTCTTCTTTTGCTTTAACTTCTGCAGTTCTATTACTTATTATATAGTGATAAGTTAATTTGCAATTGGTGAAGTGTAAATCAAGAATGTTGTAACTTGTAAGTTATAAAACAACCCAACAGTGTTATGAAATTTGGAGTTCAAGATGAAACATAATGAAATGTTATCAAGTTTAAAGTTCAAGAATGTCCACCTTTTTTTGTAGATTTTGATTTTTTCCGCTCTTATGGTTTATACTTTGTACTGTACTATAAAAGTATTTGTCTCACTTTGATCGCAGGTATCCAAATGACTAAACTCTAAAGCATCACAATGGATGAAGACGTCTCTAGTAATGCGATCAAAAAAGATTTTGCATGGAAATATACAATCGTGACTCTGGATGAGAAGTACTTTAAATGTATATTCTGTGAACATACTTGTAGCGGCACGATTAATAGGCTTAAGCATCATTTAGCAGGCACTCATAAAGGAATAAAGCCTTGTCTTAAGGTTTCAAATGATGTAGCGGAAGAATGCAAGAAAGCATTATTGAAGGTTCAAAATGTGAAAACTATGCAAAGTGCTACTTTAGAAGAAATGAGAAGTGTTGAAACTAGAAGTGGTAGCATAGGCAGCGAAGCAGGTTCCTGTCAAATTAGTGAAAATCTACTTCCAAAGGCTAGAGGTCCAATAGATAATTTTGTGAATACTCAAACAAGAAAAGTTACTTTGAACTCAAAAATGGAAAAAAGAAGAAACAAAAGAAGTTTTGTTAGCGAATTGGTAGGTTTTTCTTCTCAAGTAGTATTCCATTTAATATTGCAAATGATCTATACTATTTGCCTATGTTCCTGGTTTTGTGCCTCCTTCAATGCATGAGTTGAGAACTTGGATACTAAAAGATGAGGTTACAAATATTAACAAGATGTTAGATGAACATAAGAAATCTTGGAAGCAGTATGGTTGTTCTATTATGTCTGATAGTTGGAAAGATGGTAAAAGTAGATGTTTTATAAACTTTCTGATTAACAGTATGGAAGGTACTTTCTTTTTAAGATCGGTTGATGCTTCTGATTCTATAAAAAATGGTGAATTGCTTCCATTGCATTTGAATAAAGTCATAGATGAATTTGGAGAAGAGAATGTCATGCAGATAATAATCTTGGTCCTAATTTTGTGAATTCCGGAAAAAGAATAATGGAAACTAGATCGCATGCTTACTAGACACCATGTGCTTTACATTGTATTGATCTCTTGTTAGATGACATAGGAAAGTTGAAAATTCATCAAGACACACTTGCGAAAGCAAAAGCAGCAGTGAGATTTATTTATGGACATACTTGGGTGTTGGATTAATGAGATCATTTACAAATAATCATGAACTTCTTCGTCCTGCTGTTACTCGCTTTGCTACGGCTTATCTCACACTTCAAAGCATCCAAAAGCAAAAACAAGGTCTTAGATCTATGTTTTCTTCCGAAGCATGGAATAAATCCACTTAGGCTAAGAAACATGAAGGGTTAAAACAAGAGCTACAATTTTGTTATGATCAAAATTTTTGTCCATATATTGCTTATTGTGTGAAATGTGTTGCTCCTTTAGTTAGTGTTTTGAGGGAAGTAGATTCAGAGGAAAAACCATGCATAAGGCATTTGTATGATTTGATTAATAAGGCTAAGGAAAAGATATCTATAAATTGTACATATAATGAAAAAAAAAGTATGGTCCCATTTGGAAAGGAATTGATGAAAGATGGACTCGCCATCTCAATCGTCCACTTCATGTTGCTGGATATTATTTGAATCCCCAATTATGATTTGAGGAAAGATTTCTAATGATTTCAAAGTGAAAAGAAATTTGTACATGTTCATGGAAAGAATTTTGGATTATGAAGAAAGATTCAAAGTGGATACACAATTAGATTCACATGACCAGTTGAAAGGAGAATTTGGATTTCAAATAGCTACGGGTTCTAGAAAATTGAGATCTCCGACAGATTAGTGGATGCGCTTTGGAGGCCAGACTCCGGAGTTGACTAAATTTTCAATTCGTATATTGAGTCTCACGTGCAGCTCCTCGGGTTGTGAAAGGAATTCGAGTACCTTTGGGTTGGTAAGAGTTAATTTTTGAATTAAACTTTTATTATTATTTTTTTTCTTGTGATAACTTATTCTATTTATTTTCAAAATCTGCTAGATCCATACCAAAAAGGAAATAGACTTGAGCATCATAGGATAAATGCTCTTGTTTATGTAAGATACAACACTAGACTAAGAGAAAGGACATCAAAAGAAAATTGAAAAAAATTGATCCAGTTCTTGTTGATGAAGTTGATTCTGATGATGAATGGATTACTGAGAAAGAAGATCATCTTCTTCCTGAAGACCCTTCTTGTCTTGAGGAAGAGAATTATTTGATGTTAATGTTGTTAGGACTGTGCCTCTTACACCATATGAGAATGATCTTTCACATGAACCGAACATTGGCAATTTAAGAGATACAAGTGAAGTAGGTCCCTCCGCAAAAAAAACAAAAGACATCAGGTAAGTTACAATGTTCAATTGTTTTATTAATATTTTTGTATGTTATTATTTGTTATGTCAACTATTGAAATAATCTTTTTTTTTCTTCTCCGTTGATCTACAACAAGAAACATGAATGCAATTAGAGGCTAATGACACTAATGAAGGATTAGTAGATGTGGAGATTGATCAGGACGACCTCATATTTGATAACGATGGATAGATGTGGTACTTTTGAGACTTTTTGGAAAACTTCCCCAATCAGATGTAATTGGGATTTTAATTACTGCAAAGTTAATATGTGAATAATAACTTTTTTGAAACAAAAGTACATTATTTAAGATATTTGGCGTTTGAGTTGTATTTTTTGTTCATGTGCTAAATTTTTATTTGTTATCTTGTTTATTAACATGAATATTTGTTGCAGGCAACGGACATCAAGAAAAGCAAGTTATATGGCTTCAAAGAGAAACTGGCTATGCAGTCCAACTAGGCCTTATGGAGGCTCTTGACATTGGGAATAAAATTAATTTTTTTTGTGTTAGACTGTTGATAAAACTGTTGTGTTTTTCTACAAGATGAGTGTCAGTTAGCTTTTAATGATGTACTTGTGAGTTCATGATCATATATTTTTTGCTGCACAAAATTATCTTATGTTGTTTAATAGCAAATGGAGTTTTTAACCTCTCATGTTTTGAAGTATTTTAAAGGCATTGTTTAGTTGGTTTAAAGTTTTCTTTCAAATTATGTTTCTGCTCAATTATACATAATTTCATATTTACATCATTGTTGTTATGGTGCATCTCACGTATTATGTCATATTTTTGTTTAACAACCCATTTAGTCGGTTTGAGCATTAGAATTATTTTTGATAAATACTTACTGGGTCGACGGACCACGCGACGGATCGTCATGGTCACGACGGACCGTCATGGACTCCGTCGTCCCATACTTGTGCAATTTCTTCTGCTGCTCTCTTCACTACCCTCGACGGCAAGTATGACGAACCGTCATAGGCACAACGGTCCGTCGAGCGTCTTCGTTCCAAAACACTTCAACTCTTGGAATCTGGGTACTGGGATTACTTCTCTGAACTTCATGACGGACCTGCAGGACGGACCGTCATAGATACGACGGACCGTCACAAGCTGTGTAACCCCA
Source organism: Solanum pennellii (assembly GCF_001406875.1). Taxonomy (NCBI): domain Eukaryota; kingdom Viridiplantae; phylum Streptophyta; class Magnoliopsida; order Solanales; family Solanaceae; genus Solanum; species Solanum pennellii. The sequence continues at coordinate 29,567,804 of NC_028644.1, forward strand.
CACTTGGTCGGACTTCCGCTAAATTTTAAATGGGTGTTTTGGACTATTCATAATTATAATTATGAAATTAGTGGGGTAATTTAATAATTTATTTAGTTGGTGGTTAAAGAAGAGAATAGTGAAATAAATAGTGGGTTATTTTTATCATTTTTTTTATAATTGATTATATAATCATTAGGGTAAAAATAATCTGTAGAAGAAAAATAAAAAGAGCAGAAGAGGGGAACGAAAGAGAGAGCGTGAACGAAAGAAGAAAGCAAGCGACTTAGACTTCAGATTGAAAAGGTTCATAGGCACTGAGGAAGGCAAAGGCATTGGGGAGGTAGCTTGCTTGCTTTTGGTTCTTCGGTGGAGGTAGGTTATGGTTTATTTCTACGTGATAGATAAACTCTAAATAGCGATTGATATGTATTGAGTGATATTGTAAAGTCTCCTATGTACTTGATTGTGTGGTTGTATGTTTTGATTGTGTGGTTTGTGGTTGGCCTAAAATTATGAGAGTGTTGAATTTCTAATCTTGAACCCTCTCTATTAAAATGACGCCTTGAATAAAGAAGGCTTGATGAAATAAATAATGAGATAATTGGATCGGGGTGTCACGTTCCGACACGTTATTATGGGATCGGAGTGTCACGTTCCGACACGGTATATGGGATCGGAGTGTCACGTTCCGACACGATAACATTAAAGGAAGGGAATCTCGAATTAACTTAATATACTCAAACTCAAAGAACCTATTTCCCAAATGAGTATGGTGTGGAGGCATGAGTCCTCATAGGTGTGCTTGATGTTGTGATTGATGGTGTACCTATTATGGTGTTGTTGTCAATGGTTCATGTGTTTGTTGCTTGCCACCTGTTAAGTATTGTAGTTGATTTTATATTATTATTCAATATATATTGGTTTCTATTTTGAGTTGGCCGATGATACCTACTCAGTACGTGTTCCTTGTACTGACCCCTACTTGTATTTTCTTCTTTGTTATTTTGTGGAGTGCAGCAAGTGTACCATCGACTTCGACTCGCCCTCAGCTCTAGCCAGTCTCCAGCACATCAGAGTTCAGGGTGAGCTATTATTCCTAGCTCGTGCTGGATTCTCTCCTTCACGTCTTGATGTCTTTGAATTTCGGACATGGACCATCTTTTTACTTGGTTTCTTAAATACTCTTAGACTTGGTAATTTGAGGATAGGTGTTCTTGATGTGATGACTTCCAGATTTTGGGGATAATAAGTGTTAAACTTTAGAAGCTTACTTAAATGGTTACATTAATAAGTTTTGGATCTTCAGCGTTATTTTGTTATTCATAGTTGAACTATTGGTAAATGATGGGGTTTATATTTGTTGGTTCGCTCACCTAGTAGGCTAAGTGTGGGTGCCACTCACGACTTGTTTTGGGTCGTGACAAACTTTGTATCAGAGCGTTAGGTTCGTTGGTCTCATCACACAAGAACAAGTCTAGTAGAGTCTTGAGGAACGGTATGGGGACGCCTTTACTTCTCTTCGAGAGGCTATAGGACTTTAGGAAAACTCCATTCTTTCTTTCTTTCGTGCTATCTAGAGTCTTGAGCAACAACTTTGCCAACACCAACACCGGCAAGACAGGGTGCGTCTGAGCCAACCATTGGGGCTGTAACTCGAGGAGGAGCAGTGGCAAGAGGCCGTGATAGAGGTCGCAGGAGGACGTCCACTAGAGGTAGAGGACAAACACCTGGTCCAGCGAGGAATAGAGCAATGAATCCTCCACCGACTGATGAGGTAGTAAGAGAGGGTGAGGAAGGGGAAAATGAGCAGGTTCAAGATGAGAAATTACCACCCCAGCCTACCCCAGAGATGATTAATCAGGTTCTTACTTATCTTAGAGGGTTATCTGATCAGGGCCAGACACCTCCAGTGTTTTCTGCACCAGCACCTCAGGTTCAGGGAGTACAACATGCAGCTGTTGTGGCTCCCCGCATGGATGCATCATTGGAAGTAGACACATTTCCTCGATTGACTACAGGGTCTATAATGACAGGTGATCAACATGAACTTTTCATTAAGTTCTTAAAGTTGAAACCTCCAGACTTCAAGGGTGCTGAATCTGAAGATGCCTATGATTTTCTGGTTGATTGTCATGAGCTGCTACATAAGATGGACATAGTAGAACGATTCGGTATTGAGTTTGTGACCTATCAGTTTCAGGGGGATGCCAAAATGTGGTGGCGGTCGTATCTTGAGTGTCAACCAGCACAGGCACCACCCATGACTTGGGCATCATTTTCTAGCTTATTTATGGAGAAATATATACCCCGAACTTTGAGGGATAGAAGGAGAGATGAGTTCCTGAGCCTAGAGCAAGGAAGGATGTACGTTGCTGCTTATGAGGCCAAATATCGTGCACTATCCAGGTATGCCACTCAGCTTTGGTTCAGTCCACAAGAGCGGATTCGCCGCTTTGTGAAAGGATTGAGGTCAGATTTGCAGATCCCAGCCTTACAGGTAGCTGCTGCAGCAAAATCCTTTCAGGAAGTGGTTGATTTTGTGATAGAGGTAGAGGGGGTGAAGCCAGACGACTTCACCATGGCGTCGACATTTAAGAAGTTCCGTAAGGGAGGTGAGTTTAGTGGTTCTTACTCCAGAGCGCAGAGTTCAGGAGGTTACCCAGCCCTTCCTATTCAGTCTTCACTGCAGGCTTTAGTTGGGGGTCCATCGCAGACCAGTCAGCCTTTTTCTGAGTTTGGATGTTATCCCCAGACTTCATCATTCTCACAGAGACCTATGCTTGACTCCAGAAATTGTTATGGATGTGGAGAGACTGGACATATTAGGAAATATTGTCCAAAACAGAGTTACAGACCGCCAATAGTTAGAGGTAGAGGTAGTCATGGTAGAGGCCGCCATTCTGGAGGACGTGGTGGCCAAGGTAATGGTGGTCACCAAATCA
>NC_028644.1:29573842-29640317 GCF_001406875.1 Solanum pennellii
TTTTGTGGAGTGCAGCAAGTGTACCATCGACTTCGACTCGCCCTCAGCTCTAGTCAGTCTCCAGCACATCAGAGTTAAGGGTGATCTATTATTCCTAGCTCGTTTGGATTCTCTCCTTCACGTCTTGATGTCTTTGAATTTCGGACATGGACCATCTTTTTACTTATTTTGGTTTCTTAAATACTCTTAGACTTGGTAATTTGAGGATAGATGTTCTTGATGTGATGACTTCCATATTTTGGGGATAATAAGTGTTAAACTTTAGAAGCTTACTTAAATGGTTACATTAATAAGTTTTGGATCTTCAGCGTTATTTTGTTATTCATAGTTGAACTATTGGTAAATGATGGGGTTTATATTTGTTGGTTCGCTCACCTAGTAGGCTAAGTGTGGGTGCCACTCACGACTCATTTTGGGTCGTGACATTTGTGCTATTAGTTAACTTATGTAATAATTATAATAATTTTTTCATATTTTTATTTTTGTGATTTTTCTACTTTTAACCTTATTTTATTAATAATTAAAATAGAGATTCGTAGGATTTACGCCCCGTGAGATCCGTGGGACTTACGCCCCACGTCTCGAGACTTACGCCTCACCCCGTAACAAATAAAGCAACTCGCCCAACGCCTTCGCCTTTCAAAACAATGCTCTCATGTACCTTAATGTGATCGAACTTACTCTATGAGAAACAAGTCTAAGAACCGAGTGAATACTTCTAAGGTAGTAGCTCTACTTGAGAAGGAGTCTAGAGTACAAAGAAGCCCTTGATATTCATTAACCATGTGCCTACATGGGATGTGTCATAATTCTACCCTTGGCAAGTAGAACACCCTCCACGTTTACAGGGTTGACTCCGGATTCCAGGCCTAGCTTGTATGGTCTATGTCGGTTAATGTCTATTCTCATCATGTGGGATACATTCTAGTATTTGAGAAGATCTACAAAGTGTAGGTAGTAGAATCAGACACTATCTATACATTGCACGAGTAGGCTTAGAAGGTGCTAGTATGTGGTTTCCCTAGGTCTTCTAAGACCATTATATGAAGTCCTCTAAATGTATGGTTTTATCTCAAAATGGTTTTAATGAAAATATGGTTTCTTGATGAAGTATGTTTTATGAAAAGGTTACTTATCCAGGGTAGCTTTGAGGATTGCTTAGGCATGCTGAAGAGGGTGTATGGGCGGTCTCTTCATTTTTTACTTAGGTGAGTCTTAGAGTAGCCTTAGGTAGAGAGTCTAAATGATGTGAAGTTTTATCTTATTGAATATGGACTTATGTGATATGTGATGTATTGGAATAACTTACTTTAGGTAGTCTTGAATATCATTTAGGTGTGTCTGAAGGGGTTGTATAGGCTGCCGCTTCATATCTTACTTAGGTGGATCTTAGGATAACCTTTAGTAGGGGGTCTATATGAATATGCTTATGTGGTTGATGTTACTTGAAAGTGTTATATATGTGATTATTGACTTGGATATGTCTTTTGAACTCTTTTATGAAGGTTTTTATCAAAAATGTCATGAAAGCATGTTTCTATGCTAAATGTCTCTTTTTCATAGTTTTTGCATGGCTTCAATACTTAGTGAATTCAATGTGCTAGCCCCTTCTTTTCCCTCTTTGACTAAAGTATAGGGAATTAGAAGTCTTGATATGCCATGGAGAATGGGTAGGTTTCTAAGGGTTGAAGAAGTATTGGTGAGTCCTCATTGATTCGAGGACAAGATCCACATGTTCGTTTTCTGTATTAGTCTTTATTTTAAGTCGTGTATGGGCTTAGTCCCAATGTTGTACATTCAAAGTATTAGATGTTTTAAAGAGACGTTTTAAAGACAAATGTTTTTAAAGAAAGTCTTCCGTTTGTGTATTAATGAAAGTATTTCTTCGTGCGTGAAGAAAGTTTTAAATTCTTACTCATTTTCGAGAGTATATTATGCGATAATTGATGCAAGAGGATTGTGTGAGACTTCTTGAAGTCTCATTCATCGGTTACATCTAGGTGGTGCTCCCCCGTCGTGACACAAGACCAGATCACCCCAAGATGACACACTTGGTCGAATAAAGTCTTTCTCGAAAAGGTCTTTCAACTGCTCTTTTAAGTATTTCAAGTCTGCTGGTGCCATTATATATGGCGAAATAGAGATCAGACGAGTATTTAGGATAAGATCTATACCAAAATCTATCTTATCTCTCAAGAGGGACTCAGGGAAGATCATCTAGAAAGACTTCTAGAAACTCTTTTACTACTGGAACTTACTGAATAGAAGGTACCTCTACACTTGAGTCATTAAATTTGACTAAGTAATAGACACACCCATTGGAAACTAACTCCCTTGCCTTAAGCTATGAAATGGAACGATCCATTAGCACTGCTAAACTGCTTTTCCACTCAATAACTGGTTCACTGGAATATTGGAACTTGGCTACTCAAGTGCTGAAATCTGTTGATGCATATAGGCATGAAGCCACTTCATACCAAGAATGACATCAAACTCTACCATGTCTAACTAAACTAAGTCATCTATGGTAATCTTCTGATTGACGATAAATAGTACAATGATGAAAGACTCTATCTGCTAGAACAAAATTCTCAATATGTGTAAAAACACTAGAAGCAAGTAATTGAGATGGATGTTGGGATAAACCCTACAACATCATAATTACTAAACCAGAAAGCAAGTTAAAGAGTCCTCTGGAATGCATGAGGCTCACCACTGACTTTGGAGTGCTCAACTGGATCAACGGTGCGCTGGAAGCGGATCCTTGTTACTTGTGTCTGCATCATAATACGATGCAGGCCAAGTGGCATCAGTACATTGAATGTACAAGTATGCAAGTTGAAATACCAAACTACATCGGCATGAAAGAGATTCTGAAAGAAACACTTACCTTGGCTCTTCTCAACTCATAAATACTTAATTGAACTCATTTCAATATAAAGCAGTACAAAAACAAGTGTAAAGAAACTTTGTTTAAAACATGATGACAACTCTGTATGTATGCAAAGATACAATAAAACTCTGAGATATATGTAAAAATACAAATAATTGCTTATATAAAATACATTTAATTGTTGTGGAAGTTCTTTAACCGGCAACCATCACTTTAGAGCTATAGTGATGGTACAATGTTTTGTTTCATGCTGTCATGGCTGTCATATACCTTGTTATTGGTATAGAACTTGAACTACTAAGTGGATCCACTAGTCTATGCTAAAATCACTAAAGGAATCATCTAAAAAGTATGACCCTTTTATACCAATGGTGGCTACATGATTTATGGAGGCTGGAGTTATCTGAACTCCCCATATATATGCTCAATACTACTCCCAAAAATATTATTATATTAGCTATTATGTTTTTAAAACATACTTTTGTTGTTTGAGATTAGTGCTCAACACTTAGCTCAGAGGCTATCTTAGAAATCTCGCTTCCCTGTTTGCTTTATTTATAAATCTATTACTTTTTTTCTATAACCTACCCCGAAGGATCTTTGGAAATCTTTGTTTAAATACTTACTTAAATGTGACAACATTTATACTTCTTTGGGAATACTTAGTCCCCATATGCATCTTTGAAGACAAGACTTCACTTCACTCTAAATTTAACTATAACTTAAGTCTTGAAAACAAACTTAAAACATTTGTAAAAGATTTATGAAACTTGAAATTAACTTTGTCATGCCCTGAGCTACCCCCGAGACGCGGACATCGAACCTAGGACCATAAGTGATCCCAAGCTAACCCTGCTGGCATGATCATGAGCATACTAAAGATAATAAACTGATACAGAAGCTAAATCATAATTTATAATGAAAATATGGGGAATGCCCATATGATAAAACTGATATAATATGAAGACGGATGAGTTTAATACAATGAAGTTACCAACCCAACACTAAGCTGATGCTAACTGTGTCTGAAATAAGCCTCTAAACTGGACTAGAAATATAGGGACAAGCCCCAGCTAAATCTAGCAAAAACTAAAAACTAAATGACTAAAGACTGAAATGAAATTCATGACTGTTGTCCTCAGAGAATGAGGACTCACCACTGAATCTGCTGAACTGGAGATGGGAAAAACGATCTATGCGTGATCTGGATGCTGAGAACCTGAACCTACATCATGAGAAGATGTAGTGCACGTACGCGTCAGTACTTGAAGGTACCGAGCATGTAGGATAGACTAAAGCTGAAACAAAACATAACTGAACGAGCACCAAAGCAAGTATAACAATCTGAACATGATATACTGAATTTCTGAGCTAATTGAATGCAATGACCAATTTATACCATGCTGAAAATGAATACTGAATATACTGATAAATGGTCAATGCAAGAGAGTCTGATTGAACTGTAGGAGCTACTAATAAGCGATAATAAAACCACATGAGCTAAATGTGGAGTCCGATTTATACGCACTACCGAGAGGACCCAATAAACCTTGTCAAAGGTATAAAGGCATGCTGGCGTGATCACTAAACTGATTGCCCACAGAGGGGACTTACAACCTACTTGGCTAGTAGTTTTGGGACTAATTGGGTACGCTGAACCCTAGTTCAGCTCGGTATTATGCTACTCCCATGAATTATGTAATTAACTGATTATGACAAATTTTTTGTAAATATTGGATAGCTCAAAACTGAACATGCAAACTAGGAATGCAACATTTAATTTGATAAAGATGCATTAAAAACTGAAGCATGTATAACTGCATAACTGAAATATCTGACTTAGCATGTGTAATTCAAGAATTAAAGAATACAAAGCTAGGGTTCTGATATTCATGTGATAATCTGAGTAATAACATGATAATCTGATTTGGAACATATATTTTATCTAAATCATGAAAATCTGCTAAAATTCTAGGAACCCTAGGTTTAATCATGATAAGAGAATCAAGAAATGACTAAAACTAGGCACCCAATGGATGAAAGAAACTCACTAGCAAAATTCCACAACGGAAAAATATTCAGATTTTGAGACTGGAACAAAGGGATTCTTGTTGTATTCTTGATTAGGGTTCTTGATCTTTTTCTCCTTTCTTGCTTCTAATTTTCTAACTTTTGATTATGATTTTGACTTAGATAAGTTCTTGTTATGTTTCTAGTCTAAAAGTGGCTAAAATCTGATGATTTAGGATCAAAATGACGTATCATAAGATTTAAATGAAGTGGAAAAAGACCAAAAGACCCCTGTGTAAGTTGCTGTCGAACCAAACGACAACCAGGACTAACGGTCCGTCGTTCCATCGACGGTCCATCATTTGGTCCGTAGGTTGGGCCTGTTCAACAAGCCTTTACTAAAACGGGCATAAATTTTTACTCGGAGGTCAAATTTTTGCAAGGTTGATGGCTATTGTAAGCTAATTGAATTATCTATCTGTGGGTAGGTCATGGGATACCTAATTCATTTTGTACTAAGAGTTATGACCATTGGAAGTTGACCCAATTGCACTCCCCTCTTAACTGTCTGCTAAATCCAACCTACGGAAAGACCTACGGACCGTGGGTCCACCTACGGACTGTGTTGGTCATCTGTGGCTCTTGTTAGAGAGTGGGTGAAGGGGTTCTCGATCGACGGTCACGGACAACGGACCGTCGTCTGACCTACGGACCGTAGGTCCGTCCGTCGATCAAGACTTAGCCAATTTTCCCCGGCTGAATTTTTGGGAGTCTCTGATCCAATCGACGGTTGTGCAGGACGGACCGTGGGTCAGGCTACGGTCCGTCGATGGTCACGTCGGTTGCACTTGTAAATTTTCTATAAAGCTGGTTTTTGGTCTGTTTCGGATAGGGGGTGTTACAAACTTCTTCTTCTTATCTTTACTGTTTACTCAACTTGATCTTTAAGTCTTAAAACAAAGTTAAAGCATTTGTAAAAGACTTCTTGAAAAGACTCTAAGAACTTTCTAAAATTGGCTCCTAACTTTCCTTGAATTTGATGTTATGGATTCAAGGTTGAAATTCATGTTTCTGGAAAAAATCTATATGTTTAGAAGTCATCTAGAGTAGTTACAATCATTAGGAAGTGATAAAATGCTTTGGTAAGGCTTAATCAGATTGAAGTACGAAAACTGGTTGAAAAACACCGATTTGAGTGCATCCGGGGCGCGCCCCGCCAGCCTAATTTGAATGAGGCTTCTTTCTGGCGCACTGCTGGCGTGCTGCCTCATCCTGCCTAGCACTATGGGCGTGCATCACCCCATCCTTTCCCAAGGTCAATTTTGATGAACTTTTCCTCTCGTTTTCTGACCTTAAATCGTTTTTATTTGATTCTTCTTCTCAAATTCACTCTAGAATTATGTACCCACATCATATACACAAGGATCCAACCAAATGAACTCAAGAAACAACACTTTATACCTCAAAAAAATCATAAACTTCAACTCATGTTCAAGAAAGAAAGCAATTCAAGAACAACATTCAAAATCCAATCTTTTTAGGATGAAATCACAGTGATTCAAACATTCTTGGAACTTGGGTGAATGAACCCAACGTTGAGAGTAGACTCACACATCTTTTTAGGGATCACCCCCCAATGAAATCCACAAGTTACTTTGACGATCTTGGTGAATCTTGAACGCCCTTCTCCTTTCTCCTCGTTTCTCCTCTTCTCTCAAAACCCTAACTCTTTTAGCAAAAGTGTAAATTGATCTAGTTCAACTTAGACCCCTACCTTAATAACCAAAAAATAGTTACATTAATAGTGTAAGAAAATACCAAGCTACCCCTTAAAAATCCAGATTTGGACATTTCCTTAACTCTTAAAGCCTAACTTCCAAAAGGCAACTCACTCATCCAAACTCGGAATCGAGCAAACTTGGCGGACTTGAAAAGATCATTCCAAGGGGTATCTAACCATATCTTTAACTACACCTAATTCCTCCTGATTTAGGAGTTATCGTCGTTTCAAGTTGACCTAAAATTCACTTTTAAGCTACTTAAAATTTTCCAGATTTCCTTATACTTTCCAAAAATAAGTATTTCTACATTTTAAAATACTTTCTAGTTCTTTCTAGTTGTGAGATATTACATGTTGGACCGGTAAAAAGTATTTATTGCAGTGTGCTTGAATCTATTTAAAGAGAGCGAGATATCCGCGCCTCAACCTGAAGAGATTTTTTTCCATTTTATTTTCAATTGTAATCTTGAATTTTTGTTATTTTATAATTTTTCACTAAGATATATCAATCATTGTTCAAACCCACCTAATACATCCAAGATTATATGTAAAGAATTAGGAGATTGAAAATATATGTGCATGCATATTTTATCTATTTGGCGAGACTGTTGAGAAAGGAAAAAAGATGATGAGTGGAACTGACAAAGAAATAAATGGGTGTGTTATTTGATAGTACTTTCTCCTGCATCCACTTTTATTTGTTAGGTATATCAAAAAATAATGTCCAAAATTAAATATCAATTTAAATAATTAAGAAATAAATAGTCACCTAAATGCTTATGCTACGAAGTGAATGTATTTCCTTCTCCCTTAGAGAATGAGCACCAAAATTAAATATTAAAAATTCTTTTTATTCTTAGTCTGTGTGCGTGTCTATATATAGATTATTCTTTTCCTTATTATTTTCTTTCTTGTTCATACAAACCTATTCCTTATAGATATGTCTATTTCCCGTCTTTTCTGTGTTGATGTCGTCACTACTATCTTCATCGGTTTTACCCTAGAAGTTTTGTATTCCTCTTGATTCTAATTTGTGTATGGAATTAGAAATTTTTGAAAATCAACTCTTTATCAGTATTAATGGAGTTGGTAATCATCCTTATACATGGTTAATGCACAAGGTTAATTCGGTTGGTAAATTCTTATTTTGGTTCATTGAAGATCCATTGTAGTTTTAATCCAAACCAACAAAGAATTTTGAATTTCAGATGAAACCTAGATTTGATTTTGAGAATAAAAATATTCTTGGCTATGACAATTGAAAACAACAATGGAGTGCTTATTTGTACAATCAAGCGGCCTAAGATCTTCATCTTGATATATTCACATGGTCGAGAAGCTTTTACGAGCCGGATTGCTAGATTAAACTTTTCTCCATTCTTATGTATGTAACTTAAATTTGAGAAATTTGAGATATGCATTCACGGAAATGATCTTAATACCAATGAAATTATGGAGGAAATGACAAATGGAAATCAAAATCCTTGTTGAATTTCTCCTTTTCAAAATTGTAGTTATTGCCACCAATGATGAAGATTATGTGGAACACATCATCGGCTTCTCTTATTCCTTAGGATTTTTGTTGTAGCAAGGCAACATTTATGACATACACTAAATTGATTAATAGATGAGAGATAGAAGTGATTGGCTAACCTTTAATGTCTATAGTAAGGTGAAAATGGTGAAAATATTGTTGGGTTTGCAGAGATGGTAAAAAATTAGAAGAAAAGAGTAAAGAATAATGAAAAAATTGAAGAAAACATTTTAACGAAATTTTCACGTGTCAAACGCGTGAGTTTTACCCATCAACATAAATGTGGAAGTGAATTTTTAGGGGTACAATAATTTTAATTTTAAATAGTTTGGGGGGGGGGGTGATAGGACTTTCATAAAGTTTAAGTGTGTAGACGGAAATCTGGTAATAAATTGGGGAGGGGGGAGGCATTTGACCATTTTCTCACTCTGCTAGATTAAGTAAGTATCCTATAGATTAGCTTTACAAGAATCATTAGATTATATTTTTATAAACATGGACACCAAAACTGAAGTTGAAATAATGAAATTTGATAACTTTGTCTGATATTCATATTTTTCATATACCATGCATTCTTTTATAATGTTAATTTAGATGAGAAATTTTAAATTTTCATATACTAAATTTGAAATCACAAAATTTGAAAAAAATATTATTTTTTAAAATTAAATTTGAAAGTCTAAAAAATTCTTTCACGAAGAAAGAATATTTTTATTTCATTCAGCTATGTAGAAAGTTTTACTTTAGTTGAAAAGCTATATTGTTAAAGTTTCGTATTCTTTGAACACAAGAATTACTTATACTTAATGTATACATTTAATAGTCCATCAATGAAAACCAATTTCATAATGATTGATAGTGAGGTTATATTTATCATATTGCAGTACTTGTAAAATTTTTCTTAAGGGTTGAGTGTGGCTTTATCCTGACAAATAAAAGTGGAAAGAGGTAGAAATAAATAGAGGCGGTTTACATTGTTTGAGAAAAAGAGGTGTCATTTGTTAATTTTCTATAAAATAGACTTTTTCTTTTATTTTTAATAAAATTGAAAAAGACAAAAATTTTAGAGAGCGTCAAATCATCGGGTTGAGGGTTCACTTTTATTGTCCCTTTTACGGAAATGACAGTTTGATTGTACCAACACAACATTAAACAATTGTATCAAAGGTTGTTCAAATTTAAATGAACACAACATCACATTACATTAAATTTTAAGAATATCATAGTGTAACGAATAAATTACATCATTTCCCTACTTTTTTGTCATTACAATATTCTCTTAAATTTTGTACCTTCCGGATACATTAGTTCTGATACATAAGTAATTATGCTAAAAAGTGAAATAAAAACTTAAAATCTAATTAAATTCCTTAACTGACGCTTACGTTTCATCTTAGTTTCAGTTAAACGGAGTCAAATCTTTACAGAACAAAGAAATTCAAATTTCAAATTTCTCCTCCCTATTCATCGAATAAACCTTTCAAATTTGACTCCAACACACTTTTATTGAAATTTTGTGAAGAAGCATGAGGTTGGATTTGGTATATATCTACTCTGCATTAATTCATCAGATAAAAGTGATTAGGAGATACAAATATGTGATGCATCAACTGGTGCAATAGCATGTATTAAAGGTAGAAAAGGGACACACGTGCTCTTAATATGGTTGAATCAAAAATTGGTGCTTTCTACTAATTGGAGATAAAAAATTGTCTAGCTAATATAGACAGTTCAGATGTGATTGCGAAGCAACTGTACAAGGATAAATCAACTCTAGTGATTGTAATGGCAAGATACAAAATAGAGCATAACTTCAATTTTCGAGTTAAAAGATCTGATAACAGAAAGTATGTGACTAGTTATTCTAACGTAATAAACTTATTCTGATTTTTGAGTTTTTTATTGATATATTAGCATGATACATTACTAGGTAGAACTTGATACATTACTAATTTATCGCATGTATGTTGTATTTTTATATCTATGTATCAATGTGTGGTTACTATAGAATATCAGTTATATGTGAAAACCTTCTTCTTATTATTTTTTTTGTAATATATCATTTTAAGGGCATAGGTAATTATGACATGTTGGTATGAAATGTATTAGGTAGTTGATGTGTATCTGAACATGTAATCTGTTGTGGACAAGCATAAGCATCATAAAGTAGGTATATTTATGATGCATTAAGATTAGAGATAATAATGTATCTTGAACTTTTTTTCTTATACATGAAAAATTAGCTTCTATTTAATGTATCTGACAAGGGGTAAACCTGTCGATGGATATAAACAGATATCAATATACATATATATCTTGAAAATCCTGGGATTGTATTGTATCAAAGGGTTCTTAATTACATGTTTAATTTATTTTTATAATGTATCTGCTTCTTTTCGTAGTGACTGTGAAATGTTTATAGCTTCTTTTGCTGAATTTATAATCGATGAAATCAACATCCCATCTAATTGTTTCTGAGCTAACTATCTTCACACAAGGTATGCAACATTGTCATGGAAGTATGGTAGTGACAAGGCCAATGCAGGATATATTAGCAATAAAGATGGCCTAGGAGGCACTTAACTCCATCACCCCAAGATAATTTGGTTCATGTAGAATAGTGATTATGTATTAATGCCTAGACAACTTTTGATGTTTATTATTTTTAAGATACATTAATTGATGTTTGATAGTGTTTATTATTATTTTAAGATACTTCTATTCTAAGCCTTAAAGTTTTTCTCTAAATACGTGTATTTTGATTTGATTTTCAATATATTTAGGTGTTAATTTCAATATGTATTATTCTATACGTTTATCTCTTATATCAATAATTTTTGTGATATACTACACAATACTTGATACTATATACTTTATCTGATACAAAAATCTCATATCAAAAGGTATCAGATTCATTTGTACATACTTGCACAAATTTTTTTATTAACTATAAGTAGTTTCTGATATATTTTCATTAATTGTAACCAATGTAATCTATATTATAAGCATGTATCAATTTTTTTTAACTTGGTTCTTTTTTTGTTGTGATACATTAATAGATACATTTTGTTTTACTTTACTAATAACATTTCAAAATCACTTTGTATCAGATTCATTATTATTAAACACAAAATCATACATTACATAATTAATAGTGTATCTAAAACATAATATCTTGTACTAGATTCTCAAACTTTTATATAATTTTACAATGTCAACAAATTATTACAAATTAAAAATATAGACAAAATTGAAAATTGTAACATTTCAATTTATTGTATCCGAAATTAATAAGCTAATAGTACTTTGTAGTGTATATATTTGTCACAGTGAAATATGTATAATTTGAAATGTTACAATGTGAAAATTATTAATTTGAAACAGCGTAGTATTATTCTAAATAAATTCTTCATCAACCATCCTTCAGAAAGAAAGTACAAGTTCTTAGATTTTGACCACATTATCCACAACTAGTTGAGGCTGGAAAGTCTTGGAAGGCATCTTATTTCATGGAACAGAAGTCTTTGTATCATGATAAAGTACAATCTCTTTGATTGAAAGCTTGGTTGGTAGCTGACTAGTAGATAAAAAATCTACATGATACATGCTAAACTGGTTAGAATACGATTGCAGTGAGTTCATTGGAATCTATTTAATGACATATTTCATAGACTATAATTTCAAATTAATGTTCATCAACTTAAAAGATCTATATGATACATGATGAATTTGTTGAAATCAGATTGAAAATAAATGTAAGCACAAAAATTTAAGTTTATGATACAAATTTGCAACTACATAGTATCTTGGTGTTTAATCAATACATCAATATATACATTGTCTGATATTCATTACAACTTGATAGACTAAAAAATATGTCAATCATTTATATTTGATACTAAATATAACATCATATACACATTATGTGATATTTATGTAGCAAATATAAATCATGTAAGAATATGATACAAAATGTGCATATTACATCCCATCATTCAATTTGAACTTTATAATTTGATACATTCATAACAACAAACTAGAAAGAGAAAAAAGTTAAAGTCTTATGTACCAATATAGTTCATTTAAATCAAAATACATAGCAATATGAGAATATCACTTCAACAACAATGTATCAAAGTTTGTAACAACTAACAATTATGAATATCAAATATATATAAAAAAAAATATCAGTTATAAAATAGATACCATGGTAATGTTGATAAACTGCACCTGCAATTTTTCTATCTCTTTTCTTGGGTGTTTTTTTTACATTCACTTTGAAAAATGAGGGTACATCATTTGTCGACGTTATCTTCTCAAAACTTTGATTTGTCATCTTCAATAGATCATGCAAGCTTTTAGACAACCAATTAAGGACATTAAATTATAAATTCAATCAGTTTTATATGTATCTAATTGGGTAATCTCAATACTAAAATATGATTTACTAGAAAATTTATGGAAAAAAATTGAAGAACAACAAATCAGAGAAGACGATAACTACTTATTAACATATTTGAAATTGATTGACTGGAAAGAGAAACTTTTTAAAATTTAAATTGGGATGAATGAAATAACTTATTAGATTATGAAAGTGAAAATATGGAGATATTGAAAGAGTGAAATAGGAATGGGGAGTGTGAGTTTGGATGGGGATTAATGTATCCAAACGCTAGGTCTTTTGTAGGAAAAAGAGGAATTTTTGAAATGGTAAGTAATAATAGAAAATATGATAAATAATAGTTGTAGATAAGTAATTTTTTCTTAAAACAATTGTACCAAAGGCTTCAAAATCTAATAGTTTTTATTTTATTTTATGGCCCATTTCATTGGCTATCAAAACACGATCACATTTTAGGAAGACATCTGTACTTTTATATAAACCTATTACAATTCTTTGTTTATATTATATTGTACACTTATAGAGCACAAATTCGTTTTACTAATATTCTCTTTTCTTCTAAGGTTTTTTCCCCTGTTTTTCTTCTTCACATTTATCAACTTCTCCAGCTGATTTTGCTTGCGATCAAAGGACAAAATCAAAATGGGAGTTCCTATTTCGGACTCTACCTTCAGTATTCTTACTAGGTAGGAGGAAATCAGATTTATTGTTCTTACTTTATCTTCTTATTTTCTCAGTGAGCAGGCATAATTGGGTTTTTCAGTATGTTAAAGAGTAATTATGTTCTTGAATATTCCTAATTTAGTTTGAAATAACCATTTTGTATTTTTTTTCTATCTACTGAATCGTCATTTTTTATGCAATCACAAAAAAGAGATAACTTTGACTCGATATAAATTCTATATTGATGATTTGTAACACTTATCTAGCAGATATTATTGCTAGGTTAGATATTTGGTAGAAACGTGGTACTAAATTTGAGCATCGATTGAATAGCAATAGACACACCAAATTAGATTTGCAAAGTTCAAATTATGGACATGGATCGCCTCCGAGAAAGTCCTGAGAAGAAATTTAGAATCTAAGATGAAGAGGTAAGTTCCAAAATATTCACTACTATGTGTTTGACTTATAAATTGTAGATCATTAGTTGATGAATATTGTTCTTTTTACCCGTGCTAATAGACTAATAATGTGCTGGTTTGTTATTTGAGTGCATTTTTCTCAAATTTCCTCCTAATATTAGTGCAACACAGTTTTATGTCTTTCAGACAAAGAATCGATAAGTGGTTAGGTATTTATTTGTGCACACATATGATGTACACAAATTGCTTGAAGAAGTGATTGTTTAGAAAGCTAAAATTTATTTTCATTGTTGAGTAGTATAATCTTAATTTTCTATAACTTTGATGGAGCGCCACATTAGGGCGATTCTGTATGCTAATGACATTGAACAATATTTTCATGATTTAACCCTACACCACGGACGTGTCTGACAATCCAGAATTACTGTTAGTCCTCAAGCGAATCCTCATCTTGCCTGATAACAAGCGTAAAACTAACTCAAACATGCATAAGTATCTAATTTAAAGAAACGTTTAAAAATAGTTTATTGAATCTCAAAATTAGTAGAATACATTAAGTATGAAACATATGTTTTAAATAAAATTCTCAAATAGAAAGACTCTCAAAAATTATCTATCTATGAAACCTCTACTGTGTACAAGGACAAGTATCGGTACAAGACATGCGACTCCATCAAGAGGACTACTAGTAACAACTCATAAAAATTGAAGTCCTCAAGAAGTAAGGAGGTCTTACTCAAAAGTTGACAAATGATCTCAACGGACTTTGTTGAGGATCAACATGTATCTACATCATTAAAAGATGTAGGTCGCATAACATCATTACATTGAATGTACGAGTATGTAATATAGCTGAATAACAAATAACTGAAAGAATGGACTACAATAGATGATAACGTATTCAAGCTGAATGTGAAAAAATAAAGGAGTTAAATCATTTAAAACTTTACAAAATACTCTCTCATGTCTAAACTCAACATAATAAGTGATATATAATAATACACTTTAACTCTATTGGGAGATTCTCTAACCGACAAACATCACTATAAGCTACCTAATGATACAACATCTCGCCCACGTTACATAACTGTCCTATACCTTGTCAGTGTATAGAACACCTCAACTAAGTAGATCTACTACGCTATGCTTAAAAGCAATAAGGAGTCATCTAATAAGTATGATCTTTTATCCATGTTGTTATATATGATTTATGAGAATTTTGAGTTGTATGAACTCATCCCTATATCGGTGCTCAATACTACTCCGAATAGTATACTCATGCTCATATGTTTAAGAACATAACTCTTCCTCAAGTTTGAGATAACTGCTCAAACTATCCTCTTAAAGAAGGTAATTGCTTTTGAAATATTTTTTGAACTCATAACTCATTTAAAAATTAGAGTTTCTCTTTTTCAATGTAAAAACTTATACCTTTGAGGGATACTTAATTTCCGTATACTCTTACTCAATTCATACTTGAAAACTCTTTCTCAAAAACATATGAAAATCATATTGTAATATGATCATTGATGACTTGGGAAGTCATACTGCATGAACATTAATGGTAAATCTAGATACTATACTGCTTAAACATTGATGACATACTTCATTTCATTCTAAACATTTTTTAGAAACTCTTTCTCAAAACTCATCTTTACTTTCTAAAAAAAACTCACTTGAAAAATGAGTCGACTTTAAAAAGCTTCTCAAAATTTATAACTCAATTCATAGGGTTCATGCGGAATTATGGACATGGACGAGTCAACTCAGGGATCTTAATATCAATATGAAAACTCAGTACTCATAACTCAATGATACTACTCATCTCAAAAACACTCAATTCATAGGGTTAATTCTGAAATATAGACATGAACGAATCAACTCAAGAATATTAATGAATAATATATAACAATTCAATTATTAGGAATAGAATTTCAAAAAAAAATCTGGAACTCAAGGACTCCAAATCAATTCATCTCAAGAATACTCAATTCTAGGGATAGAATCCTTGATTTCTATTTTATTGATTTCAAAGTAGATGTAAAGCGTGAGGACGAACTAGTTCAACACTAATAGTCTTACATACCTAAAAGAACAAGGTTCTTGAAGAATCTTGAAGAAGAACTTTATTAGAAGCCTTGAAACTCTAGCTTGAAGTTAAACAATCAAGAAAACGTTTCTTGAGATTCTTGAATTAGTTTCTTGAAATCTCTATGGTAAACATTATGATTTTCATTAGTGATTCATAATTTTATGGAAGAATTTGAGTTGAAAGAATAGATTTTTAGGAGAAAGACTTACCTTCAAGAAGACTCACAAAAAATATCTTTTTTAAGAATCTTGAATGGAGTCTTCTACTTTCATTAGTGTCTCATTGGAGTTGCCTTGTAAGGGTTTTAATATTGCATACAAAATGTGTATTATTAGATATGTGTACTCTTTTTTCATCACTAAAATTTTTTTCACTGGATTTTACCTAGAAAGTTTTAACGAAGTATATAATCTATCAAATAGACATTCAAAGGAGAGTGTAATAAATATATTTGTATTCTGATGAATATCTATTTATAGTGATTTATTTGAGTAAAATTTAGAAATTCTAGTTGGGAACTAAGTCAGTTTCCCTATGAATAAAGGTTCTTCTGCATTGTAATTATCCATGAATATACCTCAATCCATCAATATCATTCTAGAAATATAAGAAGTCTTCTCTTTAGTTTTTCTGTTTCAAATAGTTTCATAACAATACTACTATGCATTAAGCGAGAATGTTGAAGAGCTTAGGGTCGGTCGGTTAATTGGTTGGGTTTCCCTTCTCCTTCAACTTCCTCTATTTACATTTAAAATGTTATCCATTTAAATTTATTTTTCTTATTTTTATTTTTATATGTTATGTTTTTACAAAAATAATATCAAAAATCAAATTAAAATATTAAAATATAGTTAATTTAACTATATTAGAAGCAAAAAAGTTCATGAGCTTAGGGTCAGCCTGTCAATATCCGTTTGCCCTTCTCCTTCAACTTCCTCTATTTACATTTAATAAAATAATCTTAAAAATAATGACAAAATATTAAAATTATCATATGCACTGCATAATTGAGATTGAAGAAGTAGCATGTATTATTTGGAAATTACATTAGGAGTATTATAAATCACAATAAATAACAACTTAAATATTTGAAAAAACATATTAGAATGTTATTAACTCTAAAATATTCACATGTGTCATATTGTAATGAATCGATCTGATATTTTTATGAATCTTTTTGAATTTACCATTTTGTCCTCCCGTTATCGACTCAGAGTCATTCATGATCGACTTTTGAAAAGTTTTTGAATTTTGAGTTAAAACTGAGAATTTGGTAAATTTGAGTTTAAAAGGCTAAGATATTAAGAAAGTGATTTTTGAGGATTTTCGGAGTTTTGAATGTGAGAATGAAATTTCCTTAGATTACACTAGTCCGGAATGTGAAATCGAATCTGGAAAGTTTTCGATTTTACATTCTGAGTCTTTTTGAGGACTTGAGCTCCTAAGCTGTGAAATTACGAAAATTTAGCATTTGCTTTGACATTGGTCAACATTATGGGTTTGGATACTCGGATCAAGATTCGTAGAGTTCCATTGAATTTGAGGGATGATTTTGGCCTAAATGAGGTCTTAGATGATTTTTGAGAAGCTCTCAGCTTGTTTTAGCCTTTTTAGGAGTAAGTCAGCTTCTTATAGTTTTCCCGCATGCCAAGTCTAGGAGACATGAGATTCTTGTTTTAACAGTTTTACTGAGTCACGAACATCAAGTACAATTGCTTTGAATATATGGTTTGTGTGTACAAGAGTCCTTTCTATGTTTTGAAAATTGGCTAAGCCTCGCTTTTGCGAAGGACTTACCTACACTTTCGCAAAGAAGGCTTCACTTAAGCGATGTCCGAGTTTTTCTAAGCAAACTCTTGATCGCTTGGGCGACATCAGAGATGGGTTTTGTTGCTCATTTTGGAGTTTAAGCCCCATTTCATCATTTTTAAACTTGAGAAACCCTTGGTGGAGAATAATGAAAGGATTTTCAAGTATTATTATTCAAATTCAAATCTTAATTTAGAATTGGGTATTTTGTTGATTGACCCACCTTCCAAAGAAGATTGAGGTGAGTATTATTATTTTCAGAAATTTATTGTGAATACTTGCTTGCGCATACATTGTGTGGCTTTAAAAGTGAATATGAAGGTGAAGACTCAACTATTGGAGTGATTGTTGATTGATTTAAGGCAAATGGTTCCTAAACCTTGTATTCTAGTTGAATTCGCATGCTTCCTTAGTTGCTTGTGTGTTGGGAGTAATTAGGATGAAGTGAAGGGTTAAATCGTCCACTTGTTACATCTAAATAAATAAAAACGGGTTGAAATGAAGAAAAAAAACTGTGTTGAAATTCTTGAAGGCATGAACATGGACTTGAATTGTGCAAATTTTTATATCTCATATGTGGTGTGATATTGTTAGTATTCTTTGATTATTGATCATCGGATGGACATGTGATGATTGTAATGCTGAGGTGCCGACAAGTATTATTATGCCAAGGTTTTTACCGGTGAGTGTTATTAGGCCGAAGTCATTTTCGGTGAGTGTTATAAGGCTGAGGTCATTTCCGGCGAGTGTTGTGAAGTTGAGGTCATTTCTGGCAAATGCTTGTAAAGTCGATAGGATGTGGTTCTGGCTAGTGATATTGTGACAATGGGCAGTAAGTTCCGGTAAGAGATTGATTAGGGTGACTTGATGTATTTGATGCTTATGCGTAACTTGTATGATACATAAGACTGATGTACTTGTGTGTGACTGGACTATTTGACATTGAGATTGACTTAGTTGGTTTTTTTATGGTTGAATTGTCGCTATTAGATTGTGATTATTGGGTCTTTAAATCGTGTATTGTAGAATTGTTAGGTTGGAATGATAATTGTTTAGGTTGTAGT
Source organism: Solanum pennellii (assembly GCF_001406875.1). Taxonomy (NCBI): domain Eukaryota; kingdom Viridiplantae; phylum Streptophyta; class Magnoliopsida; order Solanales; family Solanaceae; genus Solanum; species Solanum pennellii. The sequence goes on from NC_028644.1 coordinate 29,592,512, forward strand.
TTGAGTAGGTTATGTTGGAGTGTAAGGGGTATTCATTGTCTAGCTAGTTACTTTGTTTAGTGGGTTGCTTGTTGGTACTGTTTTGTTGGTACTCATCCCTTACTTCTACACATGTGTAGGTTTAGAGCCCGGACCCGTGTGATCTATTTCTCTCCATTCAATCTCAAGGCTTGTCACGTTTTTGAGAGGTGGTTGCTTGTCATCGGGTGGACCCTCTTTTTTCTTTTCTTACACTTTGTTCCATATGAAAAACAAAGATTAGGACTTGTATTTATTTCTTAATTCTGCGCTTATGTATTTAGTGGATTATACACGTGACGGTCATGTTTTGGGGTATTGTTAAGAATGAATAAGTTCTCTGCCCTTGTGTTCTTCTATTTTGTTGTATTTCCTCTTTTTTTTCATTTTCGTTGGGTTGAGGTTGACTTTTCTTAGTGGGTATAGACAAGTGACATCACGTCCACTTTGGATCGTGACACACATAACTAGGACAATATGAGTACCATGTATTATTAAAAAACATATTAAGAGTACTATAAATCAAAACTTAAGTATTTAATAACATATTAAAAATTGATTAACTCTCGTAATTTCACATATGCCACAAAAAATTGGAACAAGAGAAATAACATATAATATTTAAAAATGATATTAACTAAGAGTATTATAAATCACAACAAATAATAATTTAAAATTTTGTTTTAAAACCACAAGGACCCGTTTTATAACGTCCCGAGCCTACACCCAAGCAGAACTAACACTCGTGAACTATTGTTGGCCCAAAACGAACCCTTGGTCTGGCTTACTTACTCAGCGGAAGACTTACTCATGATAAATACTTTGAAAAAATAAATTGAACTGCTCAAAATATACTTCAAATGTTTCAAAGATCAACATTCAACTGGCCGAAGTGGCAACTCAAGTCTGAACTTAACTGAAAAAGAAAAGTAAAGACTCATGAACTAACATAACCTAACTTTGTCTATAAATCCTCTAAACTGTAACGGATGTGAGGAGAAGACCCCCGATCATCCTAATAACTTAAATAAGCAAGCAATAAAACAAAACATAACATACGGGATTCTGCGGAAAGCAAAGAGGCTCACCAACTAACTCTTAGTGCTCAATTGGATCAACGAAACACTGGATGCTGACCCTGGTTACCTGTGTCTGCATCATAATAAAATGCAGGTCAAACTAAAATTATACATAAGCTTGAAAGGTTCTGAAGAACTTACCTGGCTCAACTCAACTCAACATATTTGAACTGATTTCAATATAAAGCAATGTAAATAAATACAATATAAAGAAAAACTTTAAAACATGGTTCTCAACTCTGTTTGTAGGCAAAGATACATATACTCTAAAATGTATATAAAAACAACAAATAAACTATGCATCTAAAAATATAATCACTTCCGTGGGAGTTTCTCTAATCGAAAATCATCAAGTAAGAGCAATTGTGATGATACAACGCTTTGCCTCACGCTGTCAAGGTCGTCCTATATCTTGTCGAGGGTATAGTTATTGAACTACTAAGTGGATCCACTAGCCTATGCTAAATAGAACTAAAGGAATCATTTAAAAAGTATGATCCTTTTCTACCTATGGTGGCTACATGATTTATGGGGATTGTGACTTGTCTGAACTTCCTCCCTTATCGGTGCTCAATACTACTCCCAAAATATGATACTAGCTCTTATGTTAAAAAAACATACTTTCTATGATTTGAGATAATTTCTCAAAAATATAGCTCAAAGACTACCTTGGAAATCTCATATTCCTCTCTTGCTTAGCTGTGAAATCACTTACTCTTTATTGAAACCTAGCTCAAAGGCTCTTTTGGAAATCTCAGTTTCCTTTCTCATTTTAAATGTGAAGACATTTACTCTTTACTGAAAAACTAGCTCAAAGGCTCTTTCGGAAATCTAGTTTCCTTTCTTGTTTAAATGCGAATTACATTTACTCTTCGTAAGTACATAGACCCAGTATACTCATTTGAATAAATGACTTCAATCTTTACTCTTTACTCAACACAAAACTCAAGTATTAAAACAAGGTTAAAACATTTGCAAAAGACTTTTGGAATACTCCGTGCACTTCTTTTGACTTGGCTCTTAACTTCTCGTGACTTGACTCTTAACTAATCCTTGAATTGAATTATGGATTCCATGACTATGGTTTGTGATAGGAAAGAACTCATGGTGTTTAGGAGTGTTCTTAGATATTAAAATAATGAAAAACGATTAAGAAATAATTGTTTGGAACCTACTCCGCAATGCGGAGATGTATTTAAATATTTGGCCGCAAAATAAATTTTGAGGCAAAATTATTATATGTGACCGCTCATCTCCGCGAAGACAATTTTGTCAAATATGAGGAATAGGTCTGCGATGTGTTCTTTAGATTCAGGTACCCACAACTATTTTTCTCCAATTTTCCAAAACTCAACTATTTTTCTCGAATTCTCTTTAGATTCAGGTACCCACAACATATACACAAGAATCGAACTGAACAAACTCCAATAATCGACTCTATAATCTCAAATAACTCCTCAATCTCATCCCAATTCAAGAACGAAAGTAAATTGAAGAACACACATCAAGAACATTCAAACTTTCAACCTTTGTAGGACGAATTCATGCTGAATAAACCATGTTTGACACGTGGGTGAACGAATCCAATGTTGTATAACTCACATATCTAGTAATAGGGATCACCCCTTGACGAAATCCACAAGTGATTCCTTACGAACACGCGAATCTTGAACTTTTTTCTCCTTTCTCTTTTCTCCAAGCCTCGGTGTGAACTTCAAATTTTCTAAAACTGACTAAAATCTGATTTAAACCTAATTAATTACCTAAAATGAAATAAAATAAATGGGTAATAAAAGACCATAATGCCTATCAAAAATCCAAATTGGACATTTCCTTATTTGACCAGCCCCACTTCCAATGGTCATATCTCACTCATACAAACTCGGAATTGCGCAAACGCAGAGGCGTTCCAAGATCTTTACTACCTTATCGGTAAATACATATAAATCATTATGTGCTAGAAGTTATGATCGTTTGAAGTTGACTAAAACTCATCTTTGACACACTTAACAAATTTCCAGATTTTTATATTCTTTCCAAAAATGACAATTTCCAATGTCTAACTTATTTCTAGTTCTTTCTAGTTATGGGGTGTTATAATATATCCCCGTTGGGAAAATTCATCCTCAAATGAGCTTAATCTTTGTAGGCTAATGGTGTAACATCTAACATTCAGCTCAAACACCCAACAAGCAATGCCAATAAAACATGCAATCTCATAAGTTAAAGAGTACTACGAAGAGAAGTAGTACCTTGGTATGGAATTTATCCGGACTTGACGATATGTAGATATATATTCTTCAGATTGTCATCCATTTCCCGATTAGTTTCTTCAAAGGATTGATTCCTCCAAAAGACTTTGATTGATGCTTCTTCCTTAGTCATCAACTTGCAAACTTGGTGATCTAGAATCTGAACCGAAATCTCTTCATAAGATAAGCTATCCTTGATCCCAATATCTTCCGTTAGTATGATCAATAAAGGATTGACCATGCATTTCTTCAACATGGAGACGTGAAATACCGGATGAACAGCGAGTAACTCTAGTGGTAGCTCTAACTCATAAGCTACACTACCTACCCTCTTTGATATTCTATAAGGGCCAGTATACCGAGGACTAAGCTTCCCCTTCTTACCAAATATCATAACATTTTTCATGGGTAAAAATTTCAAATACACCTTATAATCTAATTTAATCTTCAACTTCCCTCTCCTAACATTAGTGTGGGAATTATGGCAACTCTACACCGTTTTCTATCTCTCTTGAATCACTTTAACCTTCTCCATAGCTTGATGAACTAAATCTGGTCCTATTAATCCTGCTTCACCAACTTCAAACCATCCAATAGTAGATCTACATCTCCTACCATACTTCATAAGGAGCCATTTGGATGCTAGAGGACTATTGGTGTAAGCAAACTCAATAGAGGTAGGTGATCATCCCAATTACATTTGAAATCAATCACACAAGCCCTCAACATATCCTTTAAGGTCTGAATAGTGCACACTACTTGGCCATCCGTCTGAGGATGAAAATCAGTACTCAAGTTAGACTTCGAACTCAAGCCTTTCTGGAATGACTTCTTAACGATGCACTAAATCATGCACCTTTATCTTATAGAATATGTTGGAATTGTTCACACGACCAACCTGTTTAGAGATAGATTTTATTTTGTTCTTTTAAAAAATATTTTAAAATATTGTTCACATATGCTTTTGAATGAAAAAGAAATTGTTTTTTTGTTTTTTCTGGAAAGTAAAAACATAGACTCCATGAAGTATTAATACGTCTTGAATATATAACCTGGATTAATCTTTGCTGAGTGGGTAGTCTTTACCAGAAAAATGTGGGCAGATTTAGTGATTCGATCTACAATCACCCAAATATAATCGTGTTGTCTGCAAGACCTTGGCAAACCTGTGATGAAATCCATATTAATCATCTTCCACTTTCATTCCGTAAGTTCTATATTCTGAGCCATACCACATGGACTTTGGTGTTCTACTTTATCTTTTTGGCAATTCAAACACTTAGCAACAAATTTTTCTGATGCCCTTCTTCATACTACTCCATCAATAAACCTCTCTCAAATCGCGATACATCTTTGTGGAACCCGAATGAATGGAATATCTTGAGCTACGAGCTTCCTCCATGATCATCTCTTGGAGTCCATCCATCCTTGGTACACACAATATACCTTGGTACATCAATACACCATCTTCCTCTTGTTCGAAAGCTATTAATTTTTGTTTATGAGCATTGCCTTCAATTCGAGAAAGATGGGATCTTGTTCTTACTTCTCTTTTGCTTCTGACACTAATGATGCTTAAGATTCATTCATCGCCACACTTCTCCTTCTGTGGAATCCATTGGTCGTACTTCTAAGCATGCAAGTCTATGCACATCTTTCTCTAACTCTTTTTTTCTTCCTCAAAATGGGTGGTACTACCCATAGACAACATGCTTAAGGCATTAGCAACAACGTTAGCCTTACCTAGGTTGTAAATAATATTTATGTCATAATCCTTGAGTAATTCTAGACACCTCTTTTTTCTGAGATTAAGCTCTTTCTGAGTAAACACATATGGAAGACTCTTGGGATCAGCGAATACACAAACATGAATACCATCCACATAATGACGCCATATTTTCAAAGCAAACACTACAGTAGCCAACTCTAAGTCATGGGTTGGGTAATTCTTCACGTGAACTTTTAAATGTCTGGAGGCATCAAGGATAACTTTTCCATTTTGCATTAACACGCAACCCAAACCAATTATGGACGCATCACAATAAACAAAAAAGTCTTGCGTACCTTTTGGTTGTCAAAACTCAGGGAGTATTCAACCTTTTTTAATTTATGAAAGCTTTTCTCACAAACTTCTAACCATTGAAACTTCATTTTAATCTGAGTTAACTTGGTGAAAAGGGGACGAAATAGATGAGAACCCCTCTGGGAACCATCTATAATAACCATCCGAACCCAAGAAACTCCTAATATCAGTTAGAGAGGTGGGTCTAGGCCAATTCTACACTGTCTCAATTTTCTAAGTATCAACTTTTATTCTCTCTCCAAACAGAATGTGGCCTAAGAGTACGACAGACTCAAGACAAAACTCACACTTAGAGAACTTGGCAAATAACTCTCTATCCCTTAAAGTTTGGAGAACTATTTTGAAAAGACTGACATGAACTTCTTCATTCCTTGAATTAAATAAGTAAGTCATTAATGAAGACTATAACAAACACATCTAAATAAGGTTTGAATACTCTATTCATAAGGTCCATGAACGTTGTAGGTGCATTAGTTAAATCGAACGACATGACTAAAAACTCATAATGACCATAAAAGGTCCTAAATGTTGTCTTTGGAATATCAAATTCCCTCACTCTTAAATGATGGTAGCCTAATCTGAGGTCTATCTTAGAGAAACAAGTAGCATCCTGAAGCTGATTAAAAAGAACATCAATCCTTCGGAGAGGATATTTGTTCTTGATGGTAACCTTGTTCAACTGACAGTAATCTATAAACATCCTAAGGGAACCATTCCTTCTTCCTCACAAATAAGACAGGAGCGCCCCAGGGTGAAACACTTAGTCAAATTAAGCTTTTATCAATGAGATCTGTCAAATGCTCCTTCAACTCTTTTAACTCTGTTGGTGCCATTCTTTATGGCGGAACAGATATAGAGTGAGTATCTAGGAGAACATCTATATCGAAGTCTATCTCTCTCGAGAGAGACTCAGGTAGATCATCTGGAAAGACTTTTGGAAACTCTTTTACTACTGAAAATGACTGAATATGAGGTATCTCAACACTAGAGTCATTAACTCGGACCAAGTGATAGACACATCCCTTAAAAACTAAGTTCTTTGCCTTAATCTACGAAAAAAATGACCCTCGGGCACTGCTGAATTGCTTTTCCACTCTAAGACTGGCTTATTTGGAAACTGAAACTTGACAACTCGAGTTCTATAATCAACTGTAACAAGCATGAAGTCAGTCCATACCAATAATGACATTAAATTCTACCACGTCTAACTCAATTAAATCATCCGTGGTACTCTTGTGATTGTCGAAAATAGGATAATCATGATAGACACTCTCTTCTTGAATATATTAACCAATAGGTGTAGAAAGACTGAAGGTTTCACTAAGTTGCCCAGGAATAGCATCAAAATTCATCGTAGCATAAGTAGTTACAAAGGATAAACTCGATCCTGGCCTAGAAAAGCATAAACTTTAGAGTTAAAGACTTGGATCATACCAATGACAACATCCGTTGAATCCTCTTGCTCTTGGCTACTTGTGATAGAATATAGGCGGTTTGATCCTCCGCCACTACCTGCAGTAGCTCCTCTAGGTGAAACTTTGTCTAGTGGAGCAACTGAAGAAGACTGGGCTCTATTGCCCCCATTAACATTACCTTGCTTGTTCTTTGGACATTCTTTCATGAAATGACCGTTATGGACACACTTGAAGCAACCAGTGTACCCATCATGCACATCCCTAAGTGGTTCGTACCACACTTAGCACATGCAGAAGGATTACTGCCCCTTGTGCATACTACCCTTAGAATAAGTGGTTTGGCTCTGAATTTCAGAATAATATACTCAGTTTTGTTATTGGGTGCAGGTGCACTAGCAGATGATAGATCATGTCCCTTTTTATTTTGTTGGAAAGAAGACCAATTCACATTATTTTCTATTGTCCAGACTCATTTCTTCATGTCATAAATCTATTTTTCTTAAACTCTTCCCTATCCCTCATATTGTCCTCTTCAACTTGTTACACATGGATTATTAGCCTTATGACCATGTAACCTATTAGAATGGTTTCCATACTTTCTTTATTTGAAAGACGAGCCAACCCAACAACGAATAAACTCACCCTGCACCACATGTCGACAATCATCTTTTTGCGTCTCATAGCTCATGGGGAAACAAATTCCCATGAAAGCACTCTAAAAAACGACCCAACTCACAATCGGTTATGAGCAAGCACGAGTTAGAAATAAATTGCATAAAGATGAACTCTATCGCACAAAATGAGTATGAAAGAAGTGAAAGAATTGCAACATGTTTTAGCATCCTAATTATAGATGTGGTGCGCTTCACATAGATAACAAGGACTCAACAGAGATACGACTTCATAAACTCCCTAGAACTCTTGAAATTTGTGCTTAGATACCAATTTTGTCACGCCCTACGCCTACACTCTAGGCGGGACTGGCACTCGAGAACCATTGTTGGCCCCAAGAGAACCCTTGGTGTGACTTACTTACTCAGTGGAAGACTTACTCATAATAAATACTTTGAAAAAACTAAATTGAACTGCTCAATAGATACTTATAATGTTTCAAAGATAGAACCTGAACTACGAAGTGGATTCACTAATCTATGCTAAAAAGCACTAAAAGGATCATCTAAAAAGTATGACATTTTCTACCCATTTTGGCTACATGATTTATGAGGCCTGTGAATTGTCTGAACTCTCCCCCATATCGGTGCTTAATACTACTCCCAAAATATGATACTAGCTCTTATGTTTAAAAACATACTTCTTTCTGTGATTTGAGATAATTGCTCAAAAACTTAGCTCAAAGGCTATCTTGAAAATCTTAGTTTCATCTCTTGCTTAATTATGAAAGCACTTACTCTTTACTGAAAAATAGCTCAAAGACTCTTTTGAAAATCTCAATTTCCTTTCTTATTTAAATGTGAAAATATTTACTTTTTATTGAAAAACTAGATCAAAGGATTGGTTGGAAATCTCAATTTCCTTTCTTGTTTAAATGTGAAACATTTACTCTTTGGGAATACATAGTCCCGATATATTCTTTTGAAGAAATGACTTCAATCTTTACTCTTTACTCAAATCAAAACTCAAGTCTTAAAACAAGGTTAAAACATTTGTAAAAGACTTTTGGAAGACTCTATGAACTTCTTATGACTTGACTCTTAACTTCTCTTGACTTGAATCTTAACTTCTGTTTACTTGACTTTTAATTGTATCTCAAGTTTTATGTTAGGTGAGTAGCAAAATAAAAGTTGGCAAAAGTTATCATAAATTCTTTTTTTAATGATTTGTCTGTAATTTGGTTAAAATGTCTCGGAAATTTTATCCTAAGAAATATTTATGGTGCCAACGACCTATGAAATCAAAGTTCTATGAGTCTAGTTTCCAACGCATCAATCCGTTCATTCATACGACTTAAGAATGGAGAGATATTTGCGTTTTCGCAAGACTACACAAGTAGCAAGTGAGGTGGGTCCCGTAGGCCAGTGGAACTTTATACATATCCTTTTTATCGACTTTTCTTGATTTTTCCTTCATTTTTCTTAGTGAAGAACCAGAAAACCCACTTCTAGGATTAGCCAAGTTATATATTTTTGCGACCTAAGTCCTTGACAAAAGTTGTTCAACGCGTTGAACTCGTCAACAAGGTATAATTTTTTATATCAACTTCCTAGCATTATCGTACTTTGGTGTGTGGACAGCAGGGTTTTGGGCATATTTTAAATTTTGTAGGTGTATTACGAACTTATAATCAAAGTAAGACTTTTCTTTCTTCGCCTCTAGCTTTGATAAGTCGCAAATAGAAATTTGAGACGGAAATACATATCTTTTATCGGATTATCGTGGTATCTTCCATACTTTTGTGTTGATTATGGTCCTTCCTTGTTGTAGTATCGAGCGAGGCTGTGAGAAAATTCATTACGCCACGTGAATTCAGAGAAAAGGGTATGTTAAAGTTATTTCCTACTTATGGCATGTTTCCTTAAAGCTTTGGAGCAATGCAATTGGATTGTTATCCTTGTTATACTTGTAGTCATTATTGTTGATTGTTGGCTGCTCGAGTTGATATTATCCTCCCTTTTCGAGATTCTTATTCATTTATTAGCGTCCTTATGTTGGACACGACTTAGAGGCTATTTTTATCGGTTGTTTCAAACTAAATTGCTCACTTTTAGTGATTGGATTGTTATTGTTGCCCTTGGGGCTATTATGATTAGGTGCAGGAATGTGATCTATGCCTAGAAAGGCTATGTTCTACCTACAAGGCTATATGGATGCCTAAAAGGGCTATGAGCTACCTAGCTCTGTAGGCAGTCACATAGCCCTCTTAAGCATTAATATAGCCATGTAGGCAACACATAGCTCCATAGCCATAAACATAGCTTATAGACAACCCATATCTCTCTTAGGCAACAACATGGACCTGTAGGAAGCACATAGTCTTCTTAGGCGTCATTGCCCAGTAGGAAACTAATAGCCCTTTTAGACATCAATATAGCCCCGTAGGTAACTCATAGCCCTTTTAGGCATCAATATAGCTCCGTAGGTAGCTCATAGCCCTTCTTTTGCTATATTTATTTTTTATTTTATTTTATGATAAAGAGTTTTTTAAAATTTTATTGATACAAAACAAAGTTCAATAATTTTTCTCTATGAATCATTATAGTTGTGTGACATTTTGAGATATTAACTCCAATTTATTAAAATGACAATTATTCACTCTCAAATAATTTAAGTGAGAAAACAGTGAACATGACAATAAAAATTTTATTCTCCGAGCTAGTTAAAAATGTTATGATAATATTCTCCATTAATTATCTACCTTGACTCAATTACATACAATAGAAAATCTCATAGTAACTCTAGGGTATAATTGGAACGAATTTTTTTTGTAAACTTTTAAACACACACAAAATTAGGTAAGAAACAATGAACTTAACACTTGATAAAAATAATTCCTGCATTACTAATCTCTGCATTACCAATCCATGCATTATTAATCCTTGCATTATTGATCTTTGTACCAAACAACCCCTTAGAGGCTTGCAGACTAGCGAATGGGGTGTATAGATACGTTATGGACATGCTAGCCTAATTTGTTGGTTTTTTGAAGCTTGTAAGTTGTTTGATGTATTGTCTTGATACATACCTACTTTCATTATTGGTATAGAGATCATGGTGGCCTCGACAGATCAATCAAGGCTTTTGAGCTAGTTGGTTATTTATTTATATGAACTCTTGGGAGTAGCTGTTTCGCTTATAATTATGTTGAAAGGGCCTTTCCGGCCGAGGGCTTAGTTTTATGCCGAGATATATTTTTTTGTTTTCTTGATTGTATGTGGTTGTCATACGCTAGTAGAAAATGGTTCAACAAGGTCAACTCGGTCTTGAGTTTCGGCATTGGGAGCCAGTTTAGATAGTTAATTGTGAGAAACGATCAAGAAATCACTGTTGAGAACATGCTCCGCGACACAGACATGTGCAAAAATATTTGATCGCAAAATAAATTTTGAGGCAGAACGGTACGTGACCACGACGCGACGCGAAAATAATTTTGTCAAATCTGAGAAACAGGCCTGCGTTCTCAATTCACCTAGACTCGAATATTTGTCTCAAATTCTCTTTAGATTCAGGTACCTACACCATATACACAAGAATCTAATTGAAAAAACTCTAATAATCGACTCTATAATCTCAAGAAATTCCTCAAGCTCATCCCAATTCGAGAACGAAAGTAAATTCAAAAACACACATCAAGAACATTCAAATTTTCAACCTTATTAGGATAAATTCACGCTAAATTAAACATGTTTTGCACGTGGGTGAACAAAACCAACACTTCTGAACTCACACACCTCGTAGAGATCACCCCTTGACGAAATCCACAAGCGAATCCTTACGAAGATGTTGAATCTTGAACGTTTTTCTGCTTTCTCCTCCTTTCTCTTTTCTCCAAGCCATAGCTTGAACTTCAACTTTTTAAAAACTGACTAAAATCTTATTTGAGCCCAATAAATTACCCAAAAAACAAGATAAACTAATTGGGTAAGGAAAATATCATGGCGAGGACATTTCCTTGTTTGAACAATCCAACTTCCAATGGCCACATCTCACTTATACAAACTCAGAATTGCACAAACTCGGTGGCATTGGAAAGATCATTCCAAGATCTTTCCTACCATATCTTGAAATACACCTAAATCATCCTGAGCTAGAAGTTATGATCATTTCAAGTTGACCAAAATCAACTTTAACACACTTAAGATTTTTATATTCTTTCCAAATATGAGTATTTCCAATTTCTAACTTCTTTCTAGTTCTTTTTAGTTACCTGTTGTTATACGTTTGGTCTTAGATTTCCCAAGTAAATTTTGGAAAAAACTTGACAAATAGTGTTTGTTCATACAATTTGTTATTATTTGCAAAAAAAAAAAAATTGACAAATAATCCACATTCTCAAATACTAGATAAAACTAGTATTTGCGCCAAGTCTCATTATTTGAGAACTTTTAATAATTCAAATTCTACACCAAACTTTTATCTTTTACTCTATAGTAGTTGTTTGCGTTATTTTACATAATTTTTTACGTGAACATTAAAGAAGCAACGAAATATTTAGTGAATATGAAAGTGATAATATGGTTATTGAAGAAAATGATGAACAATCGGCTTAGGGTAACAAAACTGTCATGTAATACAATCATATGGTTTGTTTTGATAGTTTTTTAAAACTAATGGATATAAATCAAATTTCTTAAAAAGGTGAAATATATTACCCAAATACTATGATCAAATACATGGTGAAATTTCATCCAGATTTTCACCCAAACAATATTTGTCAACAATATTTGGAAATCTATTGCCAAATGCTAGCTAAGAATTTGGTTGAGTTCAAAAATTCACACGGACAACATAAGTTCAGGCAAAGTGAGTAAGATACATTATTTGAAAATTATGCTAAAAGTGTTACAGATCACAATTAAAATATTTAAAAACTTATTAAAAATTTGATTAACTCTCAAAATTTCACACGTGCCACATAAATTTGGACAGAGAAAACAACACATATTAATTAAAAATTATGTTAATTAAGAACACTATAAGTCATAATAATTAACAACTATATTAATTAAAAAAGCACATTAAAAAATTGGCTGTCTTGGAAATTTCACATGTACCACATAAGTTGTGACAGCGAGTAACATATATTATTTGAAAATTACGTTAAAAATATTATGAATTACAATAATAAAGAAAATATCACATGTGCCACAAATATTATTTGAAAAATACGTTAAAAACATTATAAAACTATTTAACAAAAAACATTTAAAAATTTAGTTGATTATTTTGATTTATGTGTGTTACATGAATTAAAATAAATAAAACAATATATATCAGGCTTGGGCTTGCCCGATCTCTGTATCTAATGTGTGTGTGTGAAAAGAAAGGGAAAACTAAGAAAATGTCCCATAAATATAAATTGATTACAAATATATACCCTTGCATTAATGTCCCCCCTAAATAATTACAATAAATCCTTAAGTGATAATTTTACTTAACTAATACTAACGGATAAACACACACACAACATATATATATATACACATATATACATACATACATAATCATTAGTAAATGATACCGTAAAAGTATATATATTACCAATTGGTATCTCTAATAAAGTATAAAATGAAAAAAAAATAAAGAAATAATAAAATTATTAGTAAATAGTATCTCTAATAAATGATAATATGAAAAAAGAATAAAATAATAAATAAAATATAATAACAGAGAAAATAAAATAATAAATAAAAAAGAAAAAAAGTAATTATTTTATTTTCTTAAAAGGGTAAAAATAGACAAAAAAAAAAAAGAAGAAGATAAACTAACTCAAAAATATATATATTACCAAATGATATCTCTATAAAAGATACTATGAAAAAAGTGTAGAAATAATAAATGAAAAAAGAATAAAAAGAGAAAATAAAAATAGTTGATGAGAAAGAACAAAATGATTAAACGATAAATGAGAAAAAATGATAATAATTAATAATAGGATTTTTTTTTTGAATTTAGGAGAATTAGACCTAAAGTTTAAACGGCTAGGGCGAGATTTCCCAAACTTTAAAGATGAATGAAGAGAATTTGAACTAATATAAACAGATATGAATAATACATAAACATGACTCTTAACTTAGTTTCAGCAGATAATCATGACCCCCACCAAGTAGACACTTAAACTTGTATAAAATTGAATAAGTAGATACGCATATCCTATATGACATAATACATGTCAGACGTCACATAGGACATAAAATTTCCATGTAGGGTGTCACGCATATCCTATATGACATAATTCATGTCAGACGCCACATAGGATATAAAATTTCCATGTAGGGTGTCATGTAAGACGGATATGTCTATTTATTCAATTTTATACAAATTTAAGTATCTAGTTATGGACATCCAATATTAAAAGTCTATAGTTGTTGGTTGACACCAAATTAAAGATCATATTAATAAAACATACCTTATTTATTTTGGGTCAATAAATATTTGCCGTTTGAGTTAGAGAATAAAATTATAAGTAATTACTTTATATTCGGAAAAGGGCCTAAAATAACCTCAAAGTATTGAAAATGGTATAAAATTACCCTCCATCCATCCATTGGCTCCAAAATGTCCTTCTCATCCACCTATTGGCTCGAAAATACCCTTGTCATCCACCCTTGGGTTCAAAATTGACCGCTTATTTAACTATTTTAAAATTAAACTGTTTAAATATTTTTAAAAATATTTGGCACTCAACTATTTGTTATAATTTAATTTATTAATATAATTTATAAATCAATCCACTACCCACTCATTACTAACTAAACCCCACCCAATTAATAAATCAATTATAATATCAAAATCGTCATAAACACTACTAAAACACAACGAAATTATAGATTTCTGAAAATGACATCCAAAATTATTCGAGTCCAAATTGAAGCCCCAATTAATTTAGGTTGAACCGCTTATTTAGGAGGAAACTTTCAATAGAATTCTCTTTCAAGCTTGAATTCGAAATTATGATTAAAGGTAAAGAAGTAGTATATCCCGAATTAATTCGTGAATTTTTTTTAATATAATCTTATAAATATTTATGATTTATTTTAAAACCTTTAGTATATTATTTGGGAAAAGACATAAAAAAAACCCTTGTTCTTGGTCCGAAAACTCACTTTAGCACTTAAACTATACGGGCGTTTAAATATCCCCCTTAACGTTTTTGAAATGAATTAAAAACCACCCTGAGATTATTATCTCAGTCTAACTTGCCACATCATACCCATGTAAGTGCCACAACAACGTCATATCAGCACCACGTCATTAATTATTTTCATCATTTTTCTTTAACACTTCTTAAAATTAATTTACACTAATTAATTAATTCAAAGTGCATTTTCTAAAATTAAAATTAAAAATGTTGACCCATTTTTATTTACCCCATACCCAGCCCCTTTCTTCTTCCTTCTTCTTCACCATTTCTAACTCTTCAATGTTCATTTTTCTCCTCTCCATATTTTTCAACTACGTCTACCATCCAAACTCCTTTCATCGTAACTCTCAAGTCACCGCCGAAGCTTCATTACTAGATTCTCCAAAACACCAACAAACAACCGAATCATCACTTCACCATCACTTTCTTCCCTAAAACACCATTAATAGTGAGCTTTGAAGCTCTTAGACGGAGCAACAAAACAACAACAATCAACCCATTTCTCTTTCTTTCGCGTCTTATTTGGTAAACCTCCAACACCGAAGAGATAAAGGATCTACCATCACTGCCTTCGTTTTTGAAAAAATAAAAAATAAAAAAAATCACTGATTCTACCTCGGCAAAGTCCGGCAAACTAGTAAGTTTTTTCGCTCCGGTGAAAATCGATAAAATTTATATGTATGAAATTGACGTCAATAATAAGATGGTGGTGTTGAATTTTGTGGATTACTAAAGAGATTGTGAAATTGAAGTAGTTAGTAGAGTTAAAATTGAAGATGGAGGAAAAAATCATGCTTCAACAGGGAAGACAATAAAATAAAGATAATAAAATTTAAAGTTTTTATGGGCCAATAAAATTATTCATATATTTTAATATAAGTTAATATATTAAGAAAATAATATTTAAAATATTTGTTATATATTGACCAATAAAAATATGTCATTTGTATGATTTTATAATATATTTTTTTTCTTTTTTAACTCCTTCACACGCTATTAGGAGAGTGAACTCACTCTCTTTGTCATGTCATCCTCTAGGGTGGTTCTTAATTCATTTCAAAGATGTTAAGGAATGTATTTAAACGCCCGTGTAGTTTAAGTGCTAAAGTGAGTTTTCGGATCAAGTTCAGAGTTTTTTTGATGTATTTTCCCATATTTTTTTTAAAAAAGTTATCTATGAAGTAATATGACATAATTGAAACGAAAGAATAATTAAGATGAACATAGTTAGACTTTGAAATTTATCGGTAATTTTTATTTAGACACTAGAATGTATGAACTTCTATAAATATTTTTGCCTCAAAATTTCAAAACACTCATTGACAGTAACTTTCTAGTTGTTGCATTAGTAATCTGACGGATTTATTAATTGGTGGGATTTAATTAGTAATTGGTGGGTATTCTAGTTGTTGCATTAGTAATGTGACGGATTTATTAATTTGGTGGAGTTTAATTAGTAATGGGTGGGTAGTGGATTGATTTATAAATTATACATTAAATTATAACAAATAATTAAGCGCCACATATTTTAAAAAATAGTTAATTAGTTTAAATTTAAAACCATTAAATAACTGGTCAATTTTGAGCCTAAAAGTGAATGACAAAAGTATTTTGAAGTTAATAGATAAGTGAGAAGAATATTTTGAAACCAATAGATGGATGTAAGATAATTTTATACCATTTTCAATACTTTAAAAATATTTTAAGCCTTTTTATACCATTTTCAATACTTTAAAAATATTTTAAGCCTTTTTCGTATTATATTTTGTGGTGGACTTATATAGTTTTCCCTAAAACAATATTGAGATCTGGCCGGCTGACCGACAAGGAGAAATAGAAAGAAATGAGGATGACCCTTCCAACTAATAGTTAGCAGTAGAAATTTGTCTTGTTAACAATTTTCCCTCCATTATTGCCTTTTTTACAATCTTTTTTCCTAAAAACGTAGTAACGCAGCATTCAATTATAATAATTAATTCATACACCTAACAATCCAAACCAAACTATTTAACCTGTTGGTCAGATTTGAGTACTTTTAGTCTTCTTTACGTTTGGTGACTTGTTGAAAATCTCATAAAAAAACCAACAAAGTTCAGATCTTTGCTTGTTTTTCTGTGATTCTAGAGAATACCCATCTGGGGTTTGACTTTTCTTTTGCAATGACTTGGAAATACAAGGCAGGTCTCTGCCTTATTTCAGCTGTTGTTGTTATTTGGGTCACCTCTGCTGAAGTTACCCAGGTTTTATTTCTTTCTTTATCAACCTCTCTGTATGTTCCATATTCACCTATATTACAATTTAATAGCAAATTACAAAAAGTGATAGATTTTGACCATTTTTTTAAAAAAATTTTTTGGTTAATCTTCCCATAATGCTATATATTGTTAAAAATAGTCAATTTTTAAATGAACACTCCAAATGGATGCGAGGATTCATATAGTTGATTCCAACTACTTTGTGTTTGCTGCATAATTGTTATCTTGATATCTCTTAATGTTAAGATTTGTATCTCCCAATCAGATAGAAACCCAATGCAGAATAGTTGACTTTTGTTGAACATGTTATAATGTGGATGTTTACTATCTTACTGACATATTGTTTGTTCTGTGCGCCTACAATTTCGTGCGGATTGCCTTGTAGCTAGATATATGATTGCACGTTTCCTACATCATCAATTCATTGCTTTACATAAAAGAAATAAGAGCATCAATAAATTGTACAGTAACTTCAGTCTTATTTTTTATGTTTACAAGCTTATGTTGGGTCGTTCTGACATGATTTAGGATACTCCTGTTAATCTTCTGATCCAATTTGATTCATCATTTCTTCCGAGGAAGGGGCCAGGACTGTTGGTTGCATTCATAATTTATTAAAAAATGCACAATACTTGCTTAGGCATGTACCTAAGGTACTTTGCTCAGTATTTAGCACTTCACATTATGATGAAAAAGGATATGGTGTTCAAGTAGTTGTCAAGTGGTTCATATGAGATGCTTCTCTTTATTCAAATCTTAACGCGTTATATGGTTCATGTCCTTGATAGCTCATGAAAACATTTCTAACAATTAGCTAGGAATCATCTCTTTCTTATATCTGTGACCAAGATGACACTTTAACAGATATCTAAGAATGTTACAAACTTGAAACGAACTTGGAAACGAAGACTCTTAATTTGAATTACCCATCTATGAGTCTTGAAGCATTGATCTTCCTATTTATCCCCTCCCTTAAGTGGGTTTTACTTTATATTTACTACCTTGAAAGCTTTGTATTCATAAGTTCAAGTTCCCAGGCAAATTGTCTTCATAGCATATTGGCAGAACTTTCACTGTCACTGTATCTCACATCTTTGGCTAGGTCCCACTACTCCTGAGCCCAAGTTTTTTTATGTTATATAAACACACATTAGTCGCATTGCACAAGAAATAAACTCCCTAGATCCATTTTATTGCCCATTTTTGCTTCTCAAAGGTCAAATACAAATTAGGAAGGGTCATGGACTAATTTGTATGTTGTAAAAAAATGCACGTGTTTTCATGCGCATGCAAGTAATTATTGTAGAAGATGCATCAACTATAGAGATATTAAGTTCAGTACTTCATAAGGCCTTTTAATCTCTAAAAAGCTATGTTTCTCAGACTCTCCAATCATACTGCTGGGTGTGTGTCAGATCCTCCAAAATCTATGCATTTTTCAAGGATTCGACAGGGTTGCAACAGCATTTTTGGAGGGTCCGAGTAAGATAGCTAGAAACTACTTATTGGGTCCTTTGGGGGGTTGTAATTCTTTGTAGTACTATGACAAAAAGTGTTCCTGCATAATCCTGAATGCATTACATTACTGCATTTAAATTTGCATGGGTGAACATGATGCAACTTGCTATACTATGAATTGAATCTTTTCATTGTGTATGTACCATGGCAGGGCATTTTCTCCGAATATAGGCAACCATTTGCAATCACATACCTTGGGGCTTCGTTGCTGGTAATTTATCTCCCTGTAGCATTTCTTAAGGATCGGATATGCGATTTTCTGAAGAGACGCCCTAGTAGAACTGATAAAAATACTGGCAATGAATCATATATGAGACATAATTCTCCTTTAAAGCATACAGTTCAGAAAGTCTTTGAGATAGAAATCCAGAAATCAATGGATAGAAAAGACAGCGGAGAGAATATTTCAGCCGAGGAAGAAGGAAAACCTCTTGTTGCTAAATGCAATGGTAATTCTGATGATCTAAAAAATGGAAAAGAGATAACGACCTGGCAAATTGCTCGTTATGGATTCTTTCTTGCTCCTCTCTGGTTTATAACTGAGGTATGGAAGTCAACTTTAGTTATGCTTATAGTTTGTTGCCTTCCCCAAGGAGAACCCTCCCAGGTGAACCGGAAGGAAAAAGAGGAGAAAAGAGAAACTGCTTTGCTAGAAAAACTCAATTGCTTGAGCTTATTTGTGTCTTTTTTTTTTTCTGCAGTACCTGTCAAATGCAGCACTTGAGCATACAAGTGTTGCAAGCACAACAGTACTATCTTCTACGTCGGGATTATTCACCCTTTTTGTTGGTGTAATACTTGGTGAAGATTCCTTAAATATGGCCAAAGTAGTTGCAGTCTTTGTTAGCATGTCCGGCGTTGTCATGACCACTCTAGGAAAAACATGGGCGACAGATGAATCTCAGTTAAATTCATCCTCGTAAGAATTCCTGCACTGTATTGACTTGACTGGAACTGCTTTAAATGAATTTCTATTGTACCTAGGTTTTCTTGAGTTCAATATAAGTCTGTTTGTTTCTGGTTGAAGTTACATTTGGTGTAAAAACTTATAATTGATTTCTTCTGACGCATAGTTATTTATCTATTCTAAAGTAATTTATGTATTGTACTTGTTTTGCTGCTTTTGTTTTTATCTGTGATTCTGTCTAATATATGATACAAACACTTCCAGTTTTATGTGGTAAAGTTAGAATCAATAGTTCAATTACTAAGTATAGAATGAACTAGGTTTGCTTTAGTTTGGTCATAGGCGACTGATAAATGTATGTGAGATTAGAAAACAACTCATATTCTTAACACAGCATTCCCATGAACCATGCATTTCAGCTCTTTATTGTCCTATAGCTGTTTTTGTAACTCCAATAACTGTAGTTATATGAAGGTTCCTTGTACTTTGGGTTTTCATTGTGCCAATTTCTATGTTAGTAGGAATTGGTACACTGGAACCATGGGATGTGGTGGACGGTGTCAAAGAAGGGTATACTGTGCAAGGCAGGTTGGCTGTGGCTTAAAGTGGGAAGGAGTCATACGGCAGAGGAGTTGGAGACAGAGAGGTACCATTTGGGCAAGACATTGGCACAAGTGGTGTTGTTATGCCTGCAAGACCGCACAGAGCTACAGGGAGGAGGGAAAAATAATTTTTACAATGGTTTTTGGTGCTATCAAGAGACAGGGTGAGGAGCGCGGTCATTGTGAAGGGAAGTCGGGAAACGGAGAGATGTGGGGCATACGGCAAATAGCAGTCAACTGAAAGCAGCTATGATGGGCAAGGGGAAGTGTGGAGTGGAGGTAATGAAAGCCTGGAGAGGTCTTGGGGGTGGGGGGTTCAACTTCTGTTTTAATGCTTTTTTAGTTGCTGATGGTACACCTTCATTTTTCTCTCTTTGTATTGCATTTCGTTTTTTTTTTTTTTTAATTTCCAAGCTTGTTGTTTCCTTTTCACCTTCCTTTTCTGAGCTTTCTTTTGAATTCTGATCAATCAAAAGCTGTAGTATTCTTTCACCTTCCATATTGAAAGTTGAAACACTTAAGAACCTATCAACTTTAAGGATTTCAATTTATTCATCTTCCTTTTGATGATTTGCTAGGATATGGATCATTAGGGTTACTTCTAGAAATTTGGAAATTCAAGGCTAAGTCTATAACATTGGAAAATGGAAAACACAAGGACCAATAAAGGAGTTTATCCACACGTAGGGTAAAAACAATAATTCAGGTAAATGAGCTTTCTCAACTCATAAGCTCTTCGCAATGGACTTAGTAATTATGAGGAAGAGGAAGAAGTTGAATCTGTTTGACATACAGAGGATCAAATAGGGAGGCTTGACTGCGGCTGGAGCTAAAGAGATGGGGAGAAATTGATAGCAATGGGGAAGTTGGGGATGCTAACAACATGTGGGGATAGTTAATCTAATTGCATTAGGGAAGTAGCTAGAGGGTGTTGGGGTCTTAAAGGATAACGATGGTGGTTGCCGAAGAGATTGTTGGTGGAATGGAGTGCTCGAAGGGAAGGTGGCTCCCATGAAGGTTGTCTGTAAGAAGTATGTGGAGAGTAAAAATAAGGAGGAAATGGGGACCAATAGAGAGTGTGAATGGGGAAGCAAAGTTAGCAGTTAAAGTGGCTAAGACGTAATCTTTTGAACGTTTGTACAAGGAATTGCAGGATGGAAGCAGGGATAAGAAGTTGTATAGGCTCTCCAAGGCGATAGACAGGAGGGTCAAATACTTGGACCAAGTTAGCTGCATCAAAGATGAGGAAGACAAGGTATTGGTAAAGGAGACACACATTAGACGGAGATGGCAGACTTACTTCCACAGAACTTTTGAATGAATAAGGAGACATGAGTATTGTGCTAGGTGAGTTAGAGCACTTAAGAGAGTTGTGAAGATTTTGGGCATAGAGTTCGAGGAGGTTAAAGAGGCTATTTGTAGGATGAGACGGTGAGATATCCATGAAATTTGAATGAGCGGACATAAGGTTGGTATGGAGTGGCTAACTGGGTTGTTTGTCATCTTTAGTACAACGAAAATACTTGAACCTGTAGTATAAGACAAGGGAACTAAACAGAATTGAAATAACTGTAGGAGTATCAAGCTACTAAGCCAACACTTTGGAGGTTTAGGAGAGAGTGGTGGAGTTTAGGATAATGAGGTGTGTTCTCTTTTAGAGAATCAATTTGGATTCATGTCGGGACAATCAACCACAGAAACCATCCATCTTGTAAGGAGATCGGTGGAGCATTATACAAAGAGGATGAGGGACCTATCTATGATGTTTATTGTCCTAAAAAAAGCTTATGACAAAGTCCCGAGAAGGATTCTTTTGTTTGTAGGTTAAAGATGGACTGCATACATTAGGGGAATGAAGGACATGTATCAAGAAGCCAAGATCCTAGTAAAGACATAGTTAGGGCCGTACGACGAAACTTAGATTACTCCCTAATGGTGATGAGATTGGTTCAGGGATCAACTCTTAGTCCATTTTTATTTGCATTCTTGATAGGATGAATTGCCATGACATATCCAAGGGGGAGGTTTCTTGTTTTTTTTTTTTTTTTGCAGATGACATAGTATTGATTGATGAGACACGTGGAGGAGTTAATGGCAAACTGAAGGTTTGGAGATAGACTCTGGAGTGTAAAGGGTATAGTTGATAGGACTAAGAAGAATCTTGGAGTTCAAGGTCATCTACGATACTCATGAGGAAGATATAGAAGTGATGAAGAGTACAGAAGTCATTCCAAGAGGGAAGTTTCAAGAATTTGAGGTCAATAATCCAAGGAAATGGGGAGATTGACGATTACTCATCGTATTGGAGCGGGTTGGATGAAATTGAGGCTTGCATCTTGTGTCTTGTGCAATACGAAGGTGCCACTAAAACTAAAAACGGAAGTTTCATAGGATGGTTATTAGACCTGCTCTGTTATATGGGGCGCAGTGTTGGGCAGTCAAATCCCGCTTCTTTCAGAAGATAAAAGTAGCGAAAATGAGGATGCTCAGATGTATGGTCTTGCATTTACCCC
Organism: Solanum pennellii; assembly: GCF_001406875.1. NCBI lineage: Eukaryota > Viridiplantae > Streptophyta > Magnoliopsida > Solanales > Solanaceae > Solanum > Solanum pennellii. The sequence goes on from NC_028644.1 coordinate 29,614,973, forward strand.
TTCGGCCTCTTCTTGCGAAGGATTCTGTTTGTCGTCTCTTACTTGTTAATGCTCCTTGGAGCATTCCGCAACCTACACATCTAACGGAACTAAAGGGTAAGGCAAACCTGCAGTGAGTGGGTTATGGAGTCGGTCGTCGGTGGCTAGACTGTCATAAGGAGTTCCAGATGTCGTAGCGCTTGTGAGTAGGTTAAAATTGATGACCTAGTAAAGAGCAGAAGCAATAGATCAAAATAATATCACAATTGCATATCCCCATAGACGCTGCCAAATTAGTTGCTGAAAAATCATGTGGATGCCAACTAAGATAAATTTCTGTAAGGGGTCAAAGACAAGTGAATTCGATCATACCTCTTCTCTTTTTTGGCTAAGCTAAAAAAACACAAGTAAATGAACTGAATATAAAGCTGAATAAAGAATAAGAAATCTGGATGTTAAAACGCAAGAATTAGAGCAAGAAAGAATGAGATCTGAGATCCTTAGCACTTGATTGCAAAAATATGTATTACAAATGAAAATGAGATGTTTTCTTCTCCAGGCCAGGGTTTATTTATAGGGCATAAACTTATGGATACTAATAAAAAAAAGGCTACTTTATACCTAAGGGAAAACAGTATTTCTGAACAGTACTTGAATAATGTCATATACCTATGATTTGACTTTGGGTTCCGCGGATTTATGTCAAACTTGGAGATCGTTGCAAGCTACCTCGGGTGTGATGGTGAGCTAAATCCGGGGAGGAGAACTAGTAAAAGGTGGGAAAAGTACTCAGCTGCGCAATCCTTCTTTTCCCGATTGTCATGTCCTCAGTCGGGTGGTCCCAACAGGTTCCAACATTATTGATACTAGAGCTATCATCGCTATTCACGGGGAAATGGTTATCCCGTATCCATTCTTTGAACAAGCTGATATTTTCCCCGTGTTAAATTGACTATGGGTCCACCTGTTGAAAGTCAAAACCTAGTTTTTCTCCATGTACTACGTTTGCTGATACAAATTGGAAGAAAATTAGGGATTTCCACTTCTTCCTTTTTAACTGTATCAAGAGTGTTAGAAAATTGGCATTGATTTTCATTTTTCCCTTGATCATTCAAAACAATCTTCACTGCCGTCTGCCACAAGGATCTCTTAGAATAGAAACCAAAAATGAATTGATGAATAGCTTCAAGGAGTGCAAGGCAGACTAATTACTGGACTTCTCTTAGTTAGTTCACTGCTAGAGACAAGAATGAGTCAGTTTAGTTCTGCATGCCTTTTTGTAATAGGGTACTTAGAGTTTCTAAGTAATGGCAAGCAACAACAACATACCCCGTGAAATAGTTTGGGAGGTATGGTGTGTACGCAACCTTACCCCTACTTTATTAGGGTATACAAACTGTTTCAATAAACCCTTCACTTAAGTTAAACATATTAAACAAGTAGGAAAATAAAAAGCAATAGAGAATTTCAGTGGCAACAACAAATGATACAATTACCGAAAGAAAGGAAACAATAGGTAATCATAAAATCAAAGTTTAAGAAAGTAGGAGACAGAGTTTTAGTACCACTAATAAGGAAAACTAGACAACGCGGGACTACCTAGTAGCCTTCTACCTTAATCCTCAATCTCCATATCTTTCTATCTAGGGTCACGTCCTTGCTAAGAAACAAATGTGTCATGTCCCTTCTAATCACTCTCCGCAATCTCTTGGCTACTTCTACCTCTTCTCAAGTCCACCATATCCAATCTCTCACATCTTCTCACTAGGACATCTAGACATCCCCTCTTCACATGCCCGAACCATCTAAGCTTTGCTTCCCTAATCTTATACACAACCGAAGCCTTTCCACCTTAACCCAGATACCTTTGTTCCTAATCCTATCTCGCCTAGTATGTCCACACATCCGTCTCAACATTCTTATTTATGCCACTTCTAAGTAATGGCAAGCACAAATATATATGTTTATCCTTGATGTAAAGAACTTGAGACATCAACCGTTCTATCCCTTTAATTCCAATCACGACATATAACTGCATCCACTGTATCTGATGGACTATCTGGAGGGAGAGGAATGGAAGAAACTTTGAAGATAGATTCAACAACATCCAGAAAATCAAAGAGAGCTGCATAGCAACTTTCTACTTTTGGTGTAAAGAACATTGTATAGAAAATGCTGAAAATTACTGCAATTAGTCTCTTGTTCTAGCTTGTTACTACATTAGGTCTCCAGCATACCTTAATGCTGAGGAATACAAGATTACCAGTTTCAAAAAAGAAATAACTGCATACACTTTCTTATATACAATCTTCGATTTTCTTTGGATCCTAAGTTCTCTGCTGTTTTCATTGGTGTTCCTTTTAACTGTGTTTCAGGGTGTTGACTGATAGTTAAACTTTTTGTTTATTTTAAAGAAGTGGTGAACGTTCTCTCCTTGGGGACCTCTTTGGCCTTCTATCAGCAATGTCGTATGGGTTGTTCACTGGTTAGGCTTCTTCTGGATTATTCTTGATACTAAGTATTAGCTGTACAATATGATGAGGTTAATAATGTTTTCTCCTAATGATCTGCAGTGCTGCTTAAAAAGTTCGCTGGTGAGGAAGGAAAAGGAGTAGATATGCAAAAATTGTTCGGTTATATAGGGTTGTGTACCCTTGTGACCATGTGGTGGCTTGGTAAGATTTGATCCTTTTGCCCTAATGTAAAGTAGTTCTAATTTGTATATACAACAAGCAGTCTCTTTCATTTGCACTTTTGGAATGCTTTGTTGCCGTCTTCTGAAAATAAATTCTTTCTCCATGTTTTCCAGTTCAGGTTTGAGGTTGAGGAAAAAAAGTATCTTTAAGGTTGTGAACTAGAAAAGTTGCAATACGATAAGACTCCAATATAGTCCATCTGTAGCTCATGGAAATCTGATAAAGACAGATATAATTTAAGCCATTTTCTTATCAGACAAGCCATGCTTAGATAGGTTAGAATCTAGGACAGAGTCTCATACTCGACCTGAAATCTTCTGGCGACAGTATGTGTCATATAGGACTTTTGGTAGGTAAATCTAGACAAATTCAATTTATGAAGTCAGCATTGATTTGCTGACTTCCATAGTTGGTTGATCAATTTATCTCCAAATCTATTGATAGGTTTATAGCCATACTTTTTTTTGACATATTGGGTTTGCAATTTAAATGGTGACTAGTTGTAGTTGACTTGACTTAATGTATGATGCTCTTGACATCAAAATGCTGGATGTTCTTTCTTTTTGTAACTTGTATGTATTGCTTACAATATTTTTCTTTATGGGACAATGATTAAGAGAATAGACTCCCCACTATAGTACTTAAAAGTTTTAATAAAGGGAAAAGACTCGAATATCGAACTTTGAGAAGAGGCTCATCTATACTATCCGTTAAAAGTTTTGCTGATCAATGCCGTTTCCGCTTGAGAAAAGGCTCACCCATGTCATTATTTGTAAACTGAAATGGCGTAGTGAGCCAAGCTTTTAACGGATGACATAGATGAGCCTTTTCTCAAAGTTTGATTGCATATTTGAGCCTTTTCTATTAAAAAATGATTTAATTACTAATGTGGCAGAGTCATAATTGACCACGTGTAAAAAATGATTTTGCAAAACCGGAACTGTTTTCTGTTAACAAATAATGACATGGATGAACCTTTTATCAAACAGAAATGGCATAGATTAGCCAAGCTTTTAATGGATGGCATAGATAAACCTTTTTCTCAAAGTTCGATGGCATATTCGGGCTCTTTCCTTCAATAATAAATATGTGATGTTGGTCAGTTTGGCTCCAACTTAGCTGGTTACCTTTCACTAGCTATTAGTGACTGGGGGGCTCACCAGTCCTATTTACGCATTTGAGGTTGGGAACTTTTTTCAAAATCTAACGCTATTCTGTAGCGCGCTATAAAGTATGATATGGAGAATTATTCATGTTTACATATAAGTGATGGTTTAGTACATCTCAGATTTTGATACACTGAATATAATTTGTTAAAGAACTAATTTCCAAGTGAATGACATCAACAAACAAGAGACCTAAAAAGTGATATCCACTGCAATGAAGCCTGATCCTCTTTTGTGACCATGAGTTTTGCCTGATGCTGGCAACTGGAGGGTGAGACCAAGGTTAATCTATTCTTTTTTTTTATGACAAGGGAAACCCGCAGCCGCTACCCTTTGGGTACGTTAACTAGGATTAGTTCAAATTTATTGGATTCATCCTTTCCTATTTCACCACTTCGTCATCACTCAATTTTTCCATGTCTTATTTTCTCATGTGGTATCTGAGCAAGAACTATTCCGATTCTTGGTTTATACGATGTTGAGCCTCCATGTAATATTCTCCACGTTTCACATGTCCTGTGCTAAGCGTGAGGGGAGGAGTCCCACATTAGTTGTGCATCAGAATGGGTCCTTATATGGTTTAGGGAATAGGTCCGTATATGGTTTAGGGCAATTTACATTGCATGAAGCTAGCAGCTTTTGGGGTTAAGGCCAAGGTCCTATTGTTAGCAAAATTTACATGGAGCAACCATTAGGCTTGTTGTTCCAGGGTCCTGTGGTCTTGTTTTTTTATTGCGTCGGTCGTTTCATGGTTTGAAACCATCTCCACGAGCCTGGTTTGGTAAGTTCAAAACAGTTATTCAGGTGTTTGGAATGACTCATTGAAGCTGATCATTATGTGTTCTATCACCATTCTGCTCTAGATCTATGGATTTACTTGGTAGTTTAAGTTGTCGATACGGTATTCACTGGCGCGGGGATGTCTTAATAGTTGCTTCTTTTTATTTGTGTCCTACTTGCTTAAAGTTGTATATACATAATAGTAGATGGTTTGAAGTCTGATAACATGTAGGATCAATGGCCTGATAATTAGTTTGCCCACTACATTCATAAAGAATACAATTGTGCTATTATGCATCTTCTTGATATCTTATTAGAGAAAGCTATGTATATCACAATATGAAAATTATTATTATTAACGAATGATATTATTCCTTATATTATTGAGTTGTAATGTTTTTATATACTACTTTTGTTTGAATTTTTTTGTCCAGTATGGCCATTGACTGCGCTGGGGATTGAACCCAAGTTCACAATACCTCATTCTGCTAAATTGGATGAAGTTGTTTTAGCCAATGGACTTGTAGGAAGTGTTCTCTCAGATTATTTTTGGTATGAAAGATGAGTTATCCACCACCCATATATACTCTTCACCTCTGCGTTATCAACTTTACCCATAACTTGCTTCCCTCCTCCTCTTTAGGGCACTGTGTGTTGTTTGGACAACTCCACTAGTTGCAACACTCGGCATGTCTCTCACAATTCCACTTGCAATGGTGGCTGACATGGTGATTCATGGACGTCATTATTCTGCTATATACATTCTTGGCTCAGCACAGGTAACAACATTAATGCAGAAAAGAAAACTTGCTTGCATGTTTTATTGAAAAGCCAAGATGCTGTTATATGTTATAGCTGGAGCAGGAAAATATGAAAAACAAAGTAACATGTCGATATCTTAGTTGGAATCTCTCTTTTATCATTACTTCCTCCCAACGCTTGAATGGCTAGTTGACTGATTTTCTTTCTATATATACATTTAAGGAGGTATTACTAATCAATTAATCCACAGGGTTCTGATTTCCGGGCTTGTTTGATTGCAGGTATTTGCAGGATTTGTAATAGCTAATATAGCAGACCGGATATCGAAACTCATGGGACTATGACATGGCCATTATACTAGAGTTATGTGACTGCAAATGAATGATATTTAAATTGTTGTCCGTCCCACCTTTGATCTCCAAATGCCTTATTATTCTTTTTATCAAAGTTGTCATTTTTTTCAAAAAAGAATCCATCATAGTGTAAATAAATATTGAGTGCTAAAATTATATTATGTCCGATCAATTCAGTACTGGTCTTCATCATCACGAGTGTTAGAAAAGTCTAAGTGGTCTTATCCTACCTATAAACGAGAATTAGACGTAATTAATAATTGTCTTCCATTTCTCAATCATAGAAGAGAAAATTCAAAAGTAAATTTGAGTAAATCTTTCAAGGTTCACGAATTACTACTTCAACACTTGCACGTGAAAAACAAAGAAACCAGTGCCACAAGTTGAAACTGAGTTGTTTCTGTTAAGTTTGGGCTTCGATTGTTGTCTTCATAGAATCCAAGAATATATATTTACTAGGTAAATTATCGCGCTTTGCGCAGTGGTTACTACGTTAACAATCTACTTTTGAATATGTAGTAATATAAATATTTTCGAGACGGTACAACCCTACGATAAATTGTTAAGAATATTTTATCCAAAAAAGAAATAATTTTTTATTAATCTTAAAACGAAAACTTGATTCTAAGTGTTTATGAATTTTGTTATTAATTCTTCATTTTACTCTATTTGTTCATCAGCCAAGTCTTAAGAAAGATATGTAATTGTTTCATTGTCTATATTTGTATTTTTTAAAAAGTCGTACAAAACATTTAATTCATTAATTGCGAGAGTTTTTATGCTATTCAAGGCATCTACATATAAAATCTAAATATTATACATCTTATATAATTAGTTGTGTATTTAATAAGTTAATTAAAATATAAAAATGCATCCCTTGAAGTTCAACAAAATAAGTATGTCGCTCAAATGGTTCAGATTACATGATGTCTTGTCATGTCCCTTATTCAAAATCATATGCACTCAATGATACTACTTTGATAGCCAAAAGACATATTTTGTTGTTTATGTTTCAATCAATATAGTTAAAACTTTATTTTTGGGGGGACTTTCAATCTACAATTTATAAGAAGATAATTATTTCTTTAATTTTTTTATTAATATAGATTCATCCTACTTTGAGGGGTAATTCATTGACTCCAACCCAACATTTGAACCCCAAACGTTTGATTAAGGTTGAGTATAATACTTATCATCCCACTACATTCACTTATTTTTTGGATGTCACTAATCGATTAAATGTGTCGATAAGATAGGAAGTTGAATAAATAAAACACCAAGGTAGTGTGGAACCGACATATCTTTGAAAACTCAAAGTCCCTTTGTAGACATCCCATGGATCTTTTAGCCACTAAAAACTCAATTAAAATCAAACTCATTTATTTTACAACTTTAAGAATTATAATCTACATGACACCAATAGTCTAATGACTACATCAAACTTTTGATTAACATATTTTTACTTCAACACAATGATCAAAATCATAAACATAAACCACGAAGTTTAATACATGTACTCAAAAACAAAAAGTAATAACATAAGCATAAATTAATGATTGTATTAAACATACCAGGATCTGTAATAATAAAATGAAACATGAAGAAAAAAATCGAGCCCACTGATTTGACATTGTCCCCTTAAGGAAATTTTTCCATTCTAGTACCCCAGGTTTAAAGGAATAGATCCTCTCTGGACAAAACGATTCTATTCTGTAGTGTGTTAGTACAAAACAATGATGTCAGTGAGCCACTCAGCAGGAGCAGAATACATGAATTTTAGTTGTTTTAAAATTAGAGGAAGTCCCTCTATTTATAGACTACAAAGGGTAGCTTGAATAAATATTTATTGTGTCTTATCGGAAAGGACACAACTCTTTGGACAAGTCACAATCTTTCATAAAAGTCACAATTTTTCATTAAAGTTATAACCCTTCATAAAAGTCGCAACTCTTCATTAAAGTTGCAACTCTTCATTAAAGTTGTAACTCTTTCTAAAAAAATTGCAACTCTTCGTAAAAGTCACAACTTTTTTTACAAGTCGCAACTTTTCATAGAATTTTTTATAAAAGTCACAACTTTTGATGAAAGGGAAGACTAATTTTGTGAATAAATAAGTTAAAGGGGAATTCTAGTTTGTAGTGGTGCCACATAGACGGGCCTAGGGTTCTCTTATATATATATATGTGTATATATATATATATATATACACATATATATATACACACACACACACACACACACACACACACTAGAGTCTAGACATTAGAATCAGTGCCAGCACGGGCCAAATGTCTTATTTTTTTAATCTTAATTTATGTAACATAGTTGAAATTTGAAAGATTGTTTAAATAATGAGTAACTTTCGTAGCAAACATAAAAATCATATTTGTATGTTATAGTTATACTTTGCATAATTGCGCTTTATAGCAAACATAAATATGTATATTTCACTATACATATAAAAAAATAGTAATATAATTCGTTATATATATACAAAGAAACCAGTTGTACAATTCGCTATACTTATACAAAATAAAGCAACTGTATACAAAAGATCAATTGTATAATTTATGTATGTATAAAACGAGAAAGATAGAAGGACAATAGAAAATTGGGTAGGGAAATATTTGTATTATATAATTATAAGTGTATAGGACGAATATATATGTAATGTATATACAATTTTCTCTCGCTTTGTACAAACAGAAACGAAATTTATACATTTCGTTTTTATTTGTATAAGCGAGAGAGACAAGGGCGGCGAGCGAGAACTGAGAGAGGGGAGAGACAAGAACGAAAATAGATAGATACAATTTTCTCTCGCGTTATACAAACACAAATACATTTTATACATTTGTGTTTGTATAAAAACGAGAGGGAGCGAGAGAGCGAGAGAGGGAGAGTGGCGAGCGAGGGAGAGTGGAAGTGCTAAAGACACAACTAAATCAAAGTGTGGTTATAGAATTTAATTTGAATTATTAGTTTGCCATTATATACAATTTTTCCTTAAAAAATTATGTTTTTTAAAAATAATTTAGGATACTAATTATTATGATTTCTAGGAAATTTCTTTACATAATTTTAAAATAATTTATATTATTCTCCAAGTCCCAATTACATGGCGCAGATAGAATTTGAAATATCACCAATTTTTTAAAATACTTTTTTCAAATATATCAAATTGTTGATTATTGTGATTTATAGTATTTTTACTCATTTTCAAATAATATTTGTTCCCTCGTTTATTTCAATAGTGGCACCGACAAAATTTGGAGAGTCAATCGATCATCAATATATGTTACTCTTTTTTTTATCTCAAACATGAACTCAATATATTATTTTTAAACTCAATTTATGTAATAAAAATAGAATTTGAAGAATCAATCAATTCTTTTTATATATATAAAAATATTTTAAGTTATTAATTTGTTATGAATTATAGTATTTTTCTGTAATTTTTTAATAATACATGTTAATCTTATTCCAGTTCACGTGAATAGTTATAAATATTTTCAATTGTTAATTTATTGTGAATTCTAAAACTTTTGATGTCATTTTCAAATAATTATTTTCAATCACTAATTATTGCGATTTATTGCATTTTTATATAATTTTGTAATTTATATTATTCCATCGGTTCAAATTCATGGACAATAATAAAATTTCTAATATATTTTACAGCTATATATATTTACGGAGTTATTAAATTTTGAAAAAGTTAATTGCCAAAGGAAAATCGTGAACCGATGAGAATAGAGTCAATTCCCCAATGGTCACTCAATTTAAGACAATTGCCTTGAAATATCATTTATGTTTCATTTAGGACCAAAATATCACCCAACTATCACTATTTTCCTCAAAATATACTTGACAATTCAAAAAATCACTCTCTCCTAGTTGGCATGACATGTCATTAAAGTCTTTTTTTAATAATAGACTAATTTACTTCATTAAACTCATTTAACTAAAATAATGATCATATTATTTTTAATCTATTAAGAAAAAAAATTCGTACTTAAAACCTTTTGTCATAATTAAACATTTTGTTTTTTTATGTTATGAAGAATACATTTTTAAAAGGGAAAATGTACAAGTACCCCCTCAACCTATGCCCGAAATCTCAGATACACACTTATACTATAGTAAGGTCCTTCTGTAATTATAACTTTCCACGTGACATATTTAATTAAAAGACATTTTGGTACATTTGACATATATTTTCAGTTATGACCATAAGATTCGAAAGTCTTCTTTACTTCCTTAAACTCTTTGCCAAGTCAAAATAGGACAAACAAATTAAATGGGACAACGTACTAATCATGGATGATTTGACATGTGTTGAAATGTATGTGTTCACTTACTTAGATGGGACCAGGTCCTCACAACAATAATACACAATAAATAGAGAACAATTGCAGAAAATAAAAATGACAATTACTTTACGTGGAAACCTCCTTGCTCAAGGGAGAAAAGCCATGACCTGTTCTCAATAGGACTTTTCAAAAGCACTTTCACTAATTTTCAACAAGCAAAAGTAAAAGTCGGTCACAAAACAAGAGATTAACCTACTAATCTCCACACTAAGTAATACTCCCTATCACTTAGCTGAGCATGAGCAAATATAACACTGCTCTCTATACTAATCTTTCATGATTAATATAAACTTGAAGTAAAAGCCTAAGTTACCCGTAACCCATCCCCTACAGTGATTCACCCAAGGTTGAAACGTAACTATCACAGTTGAAACGAATCCTACAATTTAAAATGATTACAAGCAAACAAAATACAACAAATACAAAAAGCAATAAATGCACCTTGACCAATTCCCCTGTTGTTCTTGAAGCTTGAAGAACTTCTTCTTTTGAATGAATGAATGAATTTTGTTATCTTTTGTTTGATATATACCATGAAGAGTTATTACCCATCAAACAAACAACCTCTTCCCTCCTGATTGGTGAAGTACTATGCTACTTCACCAACTTCTTGACGCGGGCATCTTTTACAACTGTTCATCACTGTTGACAACTGGACGAGTTTCAGACTCTGCAGAGGACCAGGTCCCCACACTTGTGAGGAGATCATCAAAAAACCTGAAACACTAAGCTACTATCAATTTCCCCCCTTTTTGATGATGACAAACAACCTGCAAACAACCTACATAGCTTCCTCATACATTCATTTAACAACATGGATAAGTTCCCCCTTAAGCTATGTTTCCCTCTTAATCGATATTCCCCCTTTCTCTATTTCCCCCCTTTTGACATAGGGCCTAACATTAATACACAATTTTCTCCCTTTTGACATCATTGAAAAGAGAGACAGTAAAACATACACAAGATATAGCACTAGGCAATAGTAGACTTCAAGGCTTTGGCCACACAGACATGAGTATGAAAGCATAAAGAGATAATAAAAACACGCATAGTCAAAGCCATACAAACAAAAAAATATCAGATCATATAAATACTATCCACTGAAATTGGTCCAAAACATCAAGCCATAAGAGTTGAATACAGAGGGATAGATGAAGACAATAAGACACATTTAGGATGGAGGGGGAGTAGGGGTAAATGTTCACATAAGCAGAAGCAAACTCTCATTGGCATCCTCATGAGCTTTGATGAGTTGCTTATTTAGAGTCTGGATTTTCTCACTAAGTGAGGCATTTTTGTCTTTCAAAAAATCATTCTCAGCCCTCAACTTGCTTAGCACTGCCTCATTATCCTGACTGGTACCAGGTTCGCTTGAGATCATTTTTTGCAGCTCAGACTTAAGAGTGGCAATTTCAACCTCCTTGGCATTTAGAATAGTAGTGAGATCATTCACCTTTCGTTTTAGAGTTGCTTGCTGCTCAAGAACTACTGCAACTTGAGAGAGAATCAAAGTTTGCCTTTCAATACATTCACACTCTAGTAAAGTAGCCTTGGTGAATATTTGTTTAGTGGTGCCACGTAACTTGACTCCCGATGGTTCTTCGAAATGTTTGAACACAATGTTCAGAAGATACCCATAGGGAATCCCATGTCTTTCCTTCTTCCATGTCATAACTCTGTGCATATGTTCAATCATGATAGCATGAAGATTTATCTCCTCAAGATTAACAAGTTTTTCCATAAGAACTAAATCTTCCGCAGATGACAAAGTACGCTTTTTTGTTCTAAGCACTAGCACCTTGGTCACCCTAGCCCGTTTAACTTCACCACATTTTGCGGCAAGCTTGGTGAATTTTTCAGATGGCTTGCACCGTTCGATATACCTAACTCCCACCATAGGCACTCCTAGAATGATCCCTGAAGTGTCCTCATATAAGCTTATTTCCATCCCTTTGACAACATTTGTAATTCCTCCATCTTCAAGAAACTCCATCTTATAGTAGAACTCATGTACCCCAAGTTCATGTAGGTAGGGGAAGGGGGTTCAAATAGATGGCCCCACTCTTGAATTGTAACACCATCAACTAGTACTGCCATACCAGACTTTGTCAGTATGTCTGAGGCAGACACTTTTCCATTCAACACCTTTTGGAGTTCCATCTTTGCAATCCTTTCCTCCCATGCCATTTCTGGTTCTTCACTTACATTCTGAACCCTGGACCAGGTCATTTCACGATTTGAACCTCCACAATCCTTTTTTCCTTTTAAAACCTTGTTCCGTTTTGCCGGAGATCTCTCAGGAGACCTAAAACCTTCACTTAGTAGTGATGATTGAGAATTACCTCTAAGTGAGACCAAACTCTGAATGGCCACCAACTCAGCCCCCGTTGTAAGAATACATGATTCTGGACCTCTTTCTTCAGGCAAATCTCTCTCAAAGAGTCTTTCAGACATAGTGGACGAAATAGGCATTGACACACCTTCAAAATCTTCAGAAACTGGTTCAACACTAGGATTTGCCACGAATTGTGCTTGAGAGGTTTGAGAACCTCCCTCAAATAGAACTAGTGTTGGTGAACTAGGCACTCCACCTATTATCGGCAAAGCATAATCTTTCTCAACTTCAGTCTAAGGGATGTTAGACGCATCCTGAGTTCCATCACCACACAGGGAAATTATTGGTGACTCTTCTAGAACATGAGTAGAGAAATCAAATGAACTAGGGTTTTCGATCTCTGGGGAGATTGGTACTTTAGAAGGAGAGTTAGGTTTAGACACTGTGACAAGAAGTAGAACAATCAGTAAGATTTCTGAGAACGATTTAGAAATCTTGTATTTAGGAAGATTTGATAATTTTTTTTGGAAGAAGGAGGAGTATTTAAAACAAGAGGGGTATTAGGTCCCCAACAATGCCGACGATTCATTTAAAAGTGAAAATACCTCAGACATTGACACGACTAACGGAACAAAGACACGGGACAGTAATGTTAATAGTTTACAGTGTGGCATAAAATGATACTAAACTCCGGGGGATTAGGTCCCTCCTTTTGTTTTGTCATCCCAGCTTGTGTGATTGAATCATCTTTTCAGCTTAGCACACCATGAGTGTATACATGAATTAAGGTATAATAAGTGAATTCTCAAGTATCCAGTATTAATATCAAACATAGATACATGTCCTCCTAAGCATAATCAAGTAGGAGCTTCTTGAGTAGCGTTGTCCAAGAATTATGTGATCTTGTGAATTTCCAATCTCAGTCTATTTTTAAAGAAGCTTTCTTTACTCAAAAGATTTGTTAAGATAAAAGGTGTCACCTGCTGGGTAGAAGAGTACCAGGTCCTGCGTGCCCTTTAGACTGAGATTGGAAATTCACAAGATCACATAAGACAAATGACACCATCCTCGAACTTAAGGACTGACCAATCAACTAAGAGGAAAACTACAAGTCTTCTTGCAAAGTGGCCTAGAAGCTCTTCAATGGATGGAACCTCAATGTTGGGGAAATGACAATAAATATGGGTTAGTACAAACCACATGTACTAAGTATGATTCTATGCATAAAATCGTCAATGCATGAGAAAAAGCACAATTTAGTCAAAACCATGCATTACAACCATTAACCCAACATGCATATATATGAAACATTACAAGCCAACTAAATCATGATATTAACCCAACACATAGGCAACCCAAAGCAACACTTGTGCAATGCCAATAATAGAACCCCATTACCCTATCCAAGGCTAAGCATCACATCAAGTCACCTACTACATTCATACAACATAACCTCATACTTTTTCATAACATTCTTGATTCATTAGATCATATATAACTTTACATACACAACATGTAATCAACTTAATCATAGAAGAACACTACTAATACTATACCTTAGGATCCCACATGAGCAATGAGTAAGAGAAGTCTCATACCCTCCCTCACCCTATGTAGTAACCTTTAGGACAAGCCCTAATAATAGTTCACATACTTGACTTGTTCATTTATCTTTTTACATTAGGGAAGGAAGTGCAATAACCGACATGAGACCATGTGATCTACACAGAATTCGGTGTTCTCCTCTCACACCGAAAAGAGAGGGTTAATACTTGCCTAAGGTGTAACCACTCCTACATAGCTATCTAGACGGATCCACTAAGCTATAGTCCTATGTGGGAACATAGTTGAGGGTCAAGGAGATTGCTTCTTAGAAACCTAGACTTGCTAAACGTGGAGGTTTCCATCTCATGTGACTTGGGAATCCTGACTTGCTCAACATGTAGAAACCATGTGGGAGGCCGGACTTGCTAAATATGAGACCTCCATCTCGTTTACATGCCCTTTTGGTGCTAAGCATTTATTCCATTTAGTAATCATCATACTCATTATACAAGATCACATTAATATCTTCTAGACACCCATGTGAACATCTTAACATAATAGCTCATAGGTATTCATAAGTGAGAACTATCCTTTCACTTTAGAAACCACATACAAGAGAGTAAACCTTTCACTCAACACTTTATCATAATCATGAGAAGCTACTTTAAATCATATAATAATAATATCATAACATACTTGCATTCTTAATTAACCAATTCGATAGTCTAGGGTTAAGGATGAGGAATACTTGCTATCAACATTACAACCACACATTAGACATAGAATCATTACAATCTAAGTAACTCATACTTTGTAATTGAATTCAAGAAAAATAAATCTTCATACCTTCTTGCCCTTTCATTGCCTTCATACTTCAATGACTAAAGAATACATAAACAATTCATAATCAAGGTAAATTCAAGAATCAATCACATAATTAACATCAATTTAGTCAATTAACATATTTATCATGTCCACAATTCACCATAGCAATTCAAAGTTTTCATGAGATTGGGGAAAGACATGGGTCCATAGGAATCTTGAGTGAATAACAAGATTTAACCACTAATGTATACTTAAAAAATATTACTTGACCATAATTCATCACAATTGATTCCTAATTTCGTTTTTCAAAGAAGACCCATGTGTAAAGAAAAACCCTAGTTTGGGGAAGTTTGAAAATCTCTTTGAAAGGACCTCTTGGGGAAAGGAATCCCAGGAGTGAAAGAAATCATACCTTAACCAATACTTTAGCCTCCAGTTTGAGTGAAGAACTTGGGAATTAGGTCTTCTTCTTCAAGCTTCAAAGCTTCTTCAATGGAGGTTGAGTAGAGAGAGAAATTAGAGAGAAGGGAGAGCTTTGGATTTTGATTTGGGGATTTGATTTGAGTGGGAAATTGTGGTGAAAATCTGATTTGAAATCAATGTATAACCCTCCTTTAAAATCCCCAAAAGACCCCTCATTTAAGTTGACGTTTTAGTGAAGTCAAACTTGAATTCTAATTTCAGATTTTTCAACGGGAAAAAAGGTCCGCGTCGCGGAGCTGTTCTCGCAAGATTCCCGAAAATAAATTTTGAGATAGTAGAATCCGCAACGTGTCCGCGACGCGGAACATGAAATTTTGCCCATGGTGAACCATGTCAGCAACGCGGACTAGTTTCATGGTAGTCTATTTTCTTGCTGCCTTGGGCAACTTTGTTTGGACAAAGGTAGGGTCCCTTCAAGGACCCCTAGGGCGGTCCTTGGGGGTTGGACCTGGACGTTTTGAACCTATATATATCATTTACCTATTTGAAGTACTTTTACAAGATTTAGACTCCATACAACACTTCCAAACCTTTACAATACTTTAGGATGCTTACTAGTTCAATTGCACTAGTTTCCAGACATCGTGGTTGTCCCTTGACGTTTAGGCTCTAATACTTCCTACTTGGTTTAAATGCATTATTATAGGCTTATAAACACTGTTTTTGTTTTTAGATAATCATGTAGGGCTCTAGACCAAGTCATGGACTTTCGGAATGTTACATCATCGTGGTGTGGTTTAGAGTATGATTCACTTACTACGTCTGTGTGTGTTTTCTCTTCTATAGCTGAGTTCCTAGTAGTGGATCGGGTGTAAAAATTATGTGATTGTCCTCCTGGTAGGGTGACATCCTTGGTTAGACTTTTTCATTCTAGTTATGAAAGATTTTGTGTTGTTTGGGATAATTAGAGTATACTAGTGTTCGACACACACAACTTTGCTTATGAGAATTTATAGGGGAGCTACCATTAAAAATTACAGTTGTTTGACAGACTTAAGATTATCTCATCATCGGTACCATGTTTTGGTTATGTGTGATTGAATGTGAGGACCATTGCGTCTAGTTTTATCATTCTTAAGGCTTTGTCTATAATAACTACTAATCTAGCATTTCAACTGTGTTGTTAGAGAATCTATATGCTTGGGTGTATCACTCGATGGTGGGTACTTGATCATTTCCTTTTCAGATCAGATGAGTTTGATTCTCCTTGATGATTACTTAATATCTAAAGAACATATTGTTATAGCTTAAGCTCAATGAAATATTATGTTGTGAGGATGTAATCTTGATAAGATCTATGATGATTTGTGCATTGTGAGTGTGTGATGGTTGGTTCATGTTCTCCTGATTTTAGCCAATATTGGTTATGGATATTATCATGGTTACGTTAGATAACATTTGTTCTGATGGTTGTGCTAAGGTCTAGTTGAAAGAATCGATCAGTTGAAGAGTCCACTTGGGAATAGTTTTGTTGTTAGTTGAGTTCACATACAACAACAATTATAATTAGAGTATTGAGATGAAAAATTATCTGATAGGAGGTGTAGATCTCCAATTGGTTGGCTAATACTTTTGATATGATACCTTGGATACTACTATTTTGAAGGGATCGTAGAGGTAACTACCTTTCTTACCCTCACCATATATTGATCGTTCAAGGACGAACGATGGGTAAATTGGTATCTAATGTAACGACTCATTTGATCATTTTGAGTTCTAGAACTTTTCACTTCATCGAATAATTTCAATAGATTCTAAATGGATATTTGAACTATTCATAACTATAATTATAAAATTAATAGGGTGGTTTTAATAATTTATATAGTTGGTTGTTAAATAAAATAATATTAAAATTAATAATAGATCACTTTTACTATTTTTTATAATTAGTTAGGTATACAACTAGTGTAATAAAAGTTAAATTAGATTAAAGGGAGGTTACTATTATTTCTATCCCAAACAAATCATGTGTGGGGAACTACTATACGAGAAAACAAAATGTTGACGTCCGCGGAATCTGATAAACACTTTTTAAGGTATAGCTTAATCAAGCTTCAATATTGCTTTTCACATGTAAATGGTTGGGGAGGAGATTAATGTTTTAATATGTTGATTAGAATTACGATTATTAAAAAGTTATTTATTAGAAAAGAAAGAGGTGAATTGTAATTACTCTCTACACCCACGTGATTATTCATTTGAAAGTTTAGGTCAAACCAATAAGAAAGTTAATATTATATTATATTGTGGAATAAAATACTATTTAAAGTTCTTTGTGATTAGAAGATTGTGACCATCCATTAATGATCACCAGCTATGATGTTGGTTGAAATTGTTCATCACGTTTGATTTCTAAAAGTTATAATTTGAATTTTGGTGAATGTTAGCGTGCCACTAATTTCCGTAATTCAGTGGCTGCGTTTTATTTTTCTTATAGTATTATTTCATTATCATATACTAAAATGAGTTCTAGTGTATTGAGATAGGTACTTAAATTTTAGGTGAATCGAATTATTTAAATTCCATTAAAAATATGCTAATTGAAGGAATTAAAACTTATCCTTAGGTCTTCAACTTTAGGAAATTGATAATAGAAGTAGGTGAGTTTTTGGGATTTAGGCTATAGATAGAATAATATGAGTGTTAATATACTCGTTAACTTACAAACTATGCATATATACTTGATAGATTGAAAAGGATCGGAGGCATTAAGGAAAGAAAAAGTATTGGAGAAGTACCTTGCTTGACTTCGTTTCTTCGATGAAGGTAGGTTATGGTTTATTCTATTTGATAGATAGATTCTTAATAGTGATCAATATGCCTTGAATGATATTGTGAAGTCCTCTATGTACTTGATTGTGTGATTGTGTGGCTTGGTTGTGTGGTTTGTGATTGGTCTGAAATATTGAGATCGTGAAATTTGTAATCTTGAACCCTCTCTATCGAAGTAATGCCTCGAATAAAGAAGGCTTGATGATATATTAGTAATGCATTGAAAAGTGTTGATGATACATGATAAATAAATAGTATTATTGGATCGGAGTGTCAAGTTCCGACACGGTATTATTAGATCGGAGTGTCACATTCTGATACGGTGTTCTTGGATCGGAGTGTCACGTTCTGACACGGTATTATTGAATCGAAATGTCACGTTCTGACACAGTATTATTGGATCGGAGTGTCACGTTCCGACACAGTATAATTGAAACGGAGTGTCACATTTCGACATGGTAACATTAAAGGAAAAACATATTGAATTAACTTAATATACTCAATCTTAAAGAATCCATTTCTCCAACGAGCGTGGTGTGGAGGTATGAGTCCTCGTGTCTGCTTGATATTGTGATTGATCACATACTTGCTTCAGTTGTCACTTGTTCATGTTGTTTGTTGTTTATCACCTACTAAGTGCTATAGTTGATTTTATACTATTATTCTTTGTATATTAGTTACTATTTTGAGTTGGCCGATGATATCTACTGAGTACATGTTGCCCCATACTGAGCCCTACTTGTGTTTTTCTTTGTTTCTCTTTTATCGAGTGCAAAGAATGCACTAGCGACTTCGACTCGCCCACAGCTCTAGCCAGTCTCCAGTATATCAGGTTCCAGGGTGAGCTATGCATTTAAGCTCGTGTTGGATTGTCTCAGTCATGACATGATGTCATATGTTTTTGGACACATACTATTTATTCTTTTCTTTTGATGTATATGATACTCTTAGACTTAGTATTTGGAGATTAGATGTTCTTAATGTGATGACTTTCAGGTTTTGGGTATAACATACAATAGACTATAATGAATTTGTGTTCTTACAATAAGGAGATTTAAGCTTTCGCAGTATTGTTAGTATTTTGTAAGTTGAATTATAAATAAATAAGTTAGGGTTGAATTCGTTGGTTTGCTCGCCTAGGAGGTTAAGTGTGAGTGCCACTCACGACTCAATTTGGGTCATGGCAATGGACCACCAACTTTAAACCAGAGATTGAGACTACGCTTGCCGCGGTTTGGATTAACCTTCCATGTCACTTCTATGAGTGGGATGCACTATGTTGAATTGTCAGTCCAATTGGCTATCCTATTGTAATGGACAAAGCGACTACAGGCAAGACGTGACCCACTACGACCTAAGTACGAGTGAAAATTGATCTTAGAAGAACTCTAATACATGAGATCAATGTTGTAATTGGGAACCAAAAAAGGAATATGGAAACTTTTGCCCAGAAAGTTAAATATGAAACAATTCCGGCATATTGTTCCCATTGCAAAATACAAGGGCAAATAAATGATAGCTGCAGAATAGCTAATCCACAGATCCAACAACTTGTTAATGATGACAAGAAAGAGAATATGAATGGGCCAGAAACTCAAGGAATTAGAGAGAACATCAGACAACAACAACATCAGGGAAACACTTATATCTTCCAATATCCCAACCAAGATAATAAGTACAAAACAAAAAAAATGAGGGAACGCAGGAAGACATCAAAGAAACAGTCAGAGCCACATCAACAAGGAAAAATATCTACAACGAAGAGGGAGGTTGGCAAAACGTGGCTAGAAGAAATAATAGAGGCAAAATGACATCTAAGAGCTACCAAGAGATCGATAATCAAAATAGCTTCAATGCTTTTGATGAGGCTGAAAGTAAAGAGAAATCCGGGAATCAAACCACTGGAAAAATCAACAGTACTAGTGTTGATATGGATGTATCTCAAAACGTCAACGTCCACACACTTGAGCAGAGAATAACTCCCACTAGAGAGACTAGATGGGATAGATCCCAGTCAAAAAATCAAAACAAAAAGAGCATAGAGCAATCTAAGAAGCAAAAGCTCTAGAAGTATTAGAGCACCATCTATGAAAGGAGTTGAGCACAATGACAAGGTGAACCCAGTAAGTTGATCAACATGACTAAAACAGATGAAAAAAAATTGAGTAGGGGCGAAGAAAAGTGCATCCAAAAGGTTAGTATACCTGAAAGTATCATCCTTGAGGAAGTCATTAACCCATCACATGGCCTACTCTCAACCTTTGCATGAAAGAGGAAAATAAAGGAGACGTGACTCAGGAAATAATAACGAATAATTCGAAATCAAGTAGAGTTGTGGTCAATACTGAGCAAGAATTAAGTATATCCCTGGATCCTGATCCGCCAGATCTCAATAACCTAAATGGAAGAGAGTTCACTTCCTATGATAATGTTTGCCAATCTATGTTATCAAAATCAGAAATTACTGATTGTAATAAATTGTTCAGAAACACGAAGTAACTGAAATTTATAGAACCAGTAAGCAAGATGAACAGAAATTTATTTCTCAAAAATACTTAAATCTGTAAAAACTTACCAAAATCTGAAATAATCTTTTAGTTTGGAAGAAAATCAAGTTCACTGAATTCACAGTGTCCCCTTAAGGAAATTATTTCCCTCTAGTATCCGAGGTTTGATTTGGAATATAACCTCCCAGGGTAGAATGATCTTAATCAGTAGAGTGTAGATACCAAAAACTCTACTATCAGGAATCAATCCACAGCAGGAAAGTACATGAAGAAATATGTGTTTAGAAGAAGAAGGAAGATCAGAAAATTCGTTGGAAAATATTCTGAAGACTGAGTGGTATTTATAGGCAAGAAGAATATATTCTGAAAGGTTGCAACCCTTTCAGAATGGACACGACTATTAATGAAAGTTAGCAACCTTTAAAATGGTATTGACTGTTCCTGAAAGTTGCAACCTTTCAGAACAGTGGCGAGAATTTAAATATAATGGAAAATAAAACGGGTCGCGTGCGCGGATCCGAGTCGGGTCGGGCTAACTAAAAAGTTGAAAACATTTCGATTAACTTCTGTTATTTCCGTTAAAAATGGCTAACCTCTCGATCGATCATTTGTCGAAGCCGAAGCGAGCGACGACGACGAAGACGACGGCGCGAGGGGGGGTCCCTTTTTCCAACCCTTTTAACAATTAATAGGAGTGTTTATGTATTTAAACTCTCCTATTTTCCTTTCCATTACCGATGAGGGACAATTGCCTTTTTTCATTAAAGCATAAGAGGACTTTTCAAGTTCCCAACTTTTCAAGTTCTTAACTTTTCAAATTCCTCTCCTTCCCTCTATTTCCCATCAATTCTTGCTACAAACCCAACAACCCCCCACATTGATGGGGAATGGTTATAACATAGGAAGGCACGGACAGTTGTGTACTTTACAATCAAGGATTAATTGTATCTGGATAAGTAGGTTTCCCCTTGGACTTTCCGTTGTGAACATATGTCGGATATACTCGGTCAATCGGTATCTTTGAACCGTCGAGCTTTGGTGTATACCTAGAAAACCATATGTCACACAATTAACCCTTTACTGTTTATGATTCTTACTGTTGTGTTCGTTTCAGCCATGAATACCTCCTAGTTTTATGAGTGTATAGAGAATAGGCTTTTGACATAAAATTCTCTTTGAAGTGGCTTCCACTTCACACTCACATAGGTGATTTCTAATCGTGTCATCTCGTAGATACACTATTTGGTCAAATCTACCAAACTTAGTAAATCATTAAGAACTTTAAGCTTTATTACCTCTTTAACAAGCCTTAAAGTCTTAACCTTTTCATGAACATTGTCTTCATCATGAGAAAGGATTGAGTTAATTGACAATGTCGAACCGTCAGCCACAACTTTGTTTTTCTCCTTGAATCTAGCTCTTGGGATCTCCAGTCTGCTAGATAGAGTTACCGTCATGCTGACTTGTCCTAAGCCGTAAACCCATTCCCTTAGATGATTTTTCAACTGCCTCTCTCACTAGGCCTTTTGTTAGTGGATCTAACACATTATCGCTTGACTTTACATAGTCAATTGTGATAATTCCACACTAGAGAGCAGTTGTCTTACGGTGTTATGTCTCCGTCGTATATGACGAGACTTCTCGTTGTACATAACGCTCCCTACCCTACCTATTGTTGCTTGACTATCGCAATGTATGCAAATTGGTCCAACAGGTTTGGGCCAGAATGGAATATCCTCTAGGAAATTCCGGAGCCATTTCGCTTCTTCACCAGCCTTATCCAAAGCAATGAATTCAGATTCCATTGTGGAGCAAGCAATACATGTCTGTTTGGACGATTTCCAAGAGACTGCTCCTCCACCAAGTATGAACACATAACCATTCGTGGATTTTACATCATTTGACCCGGTGATCCAATTTGCATCACTATATCCTTCAATCACAGCAGGATATTTATTATAATGCAAAGCATAATGTTGTGTACATTTTAGATAACACAACACATGTTTCATAGCCATCCAGTGAGTTTGATTCGGATTACTAGTATACCGACTCAATTTACTAATAGTACATGCTATATCTGGTCGCGTGCATTTCATAATATACATCAAACTTCCCAACACTCTGGCATATTTCAATTGAGAGTCACTTTGACCTTCATTCTTTTTAAATGTACAACTTAAATCAATTGGAGTTTTGACAACATTGAAATTCAAGTATTTGAACTTATCCAATACTTTTTCAATATAATGAGATTGAGATAATGCTAGTCCGTGGGGAATTTTGATAATCCTAACCCCTAAGATCAAATCAGCAACTCCTAAGTCTTTCATATCAAACTTGCTGGACAACATGCGCCTAGTAGCTTTTATATTGTCAATTTCTTTACTCATTATTAACATGTCATCAACATACAAACAAACAATGACTTCATGATTCATAACATTTTTAATGTAAACACATTTATCACATTCGTTAATCTTTAATCCATTTGCCAACATTGTTTGGTCAAATTTAGCATGCCATTGTTTGGGTGCTTGCTTGAGTCCATAAAGTGACTTCACAAGTCTGCACACTTTCTTTTCTTTACCAGGAACTATAAACCCTTCAGGTTGTTCCATGTAAATTTCTTCCTCCAACTCTCCATTTAAGAAGGTTGTCTTTACATCCATTTGGTGGATTTTAAGATCATGCACCGCTGCTAGTGCTATTAACATCCTAATTGATGTTATTCTTGTTACTGGAGAGTATGTGTCAAAGTTGTCCAAACCTTCCTTTTGTCTGTACCCTCTGACTACCAGTCTAGCCTTATATTTGTCAATAGTCCCATCAGGTTTCATTTTCCTTTTAAAGATCCACTTTGATCCTAAAGGTTTATTTCCTGGAGGAAGATCATCTAATTCCCAAGTGTGATTGCTTAAAATTGATTCAATCTCACTGTTGACTGCTTCTTTCCAATAAGTTGACTCTGACGAAGACATAGCTGCTTTAAATGTTTGAGGCTCATTTTCAAGCAATAGTGCTACAAAATCTGGTCCGAAAGAAGCAAATTTTCGATGCCGAGTACTACGCCTAGGTTCCTCGCTGGTTAGAATATTTTTCATTGATTCTTCTCGTGATCATTTAGGTCTTTCACTTGTTGACTCACTTTCAGTTTTATACGGATAAATGTTTTCAGAAAACTCTGGATTATCTGATTCAATTATCGTATTAACATGAATCTCAGGATTATCAGATTTGTAAATCAAAAATCGGCAGGCTTTACTATTCACAACATACCCAATAAAGACACAATCTATTGTTTTGGGTCCAATTTTAACCCTCTTCGGTAAAGGAACCTCTACCTTGGCTAAACACCCCCACACTTTGAAATATTTCAAGTTGGGTTTTCTTCCTTTCCACAACTCATATGGAATTGATTGTGTTTTTCGATGGGTACTCTATTGAGTATTTTATTAGCTGTAAGGATGGCTTCCCCCAAAGGTTTCACGGTGAACCAGAATTGATCATTAAGGCATTCATAATTTTCTTTAATGTTCTGTTCTTCCGTTCTGCCAAACCATTTGATTGTGGTGTATAAGGTGCATTAGTTTGATGAATAATACCATATTCCAAACATATCTCTGCAAAAGGAGATTCATATTCTCCACCCCTATCACTCCGAATCATTTTTATCTTTAGATTCAATTGGTTTTCCACTTCATTTTTGTATTGCTTAAATGCATCAATTGCTTCATCCTTACTATTAAGCAAATATACATAACAAAATCGAGTGCAGTCATCAATAAAAGTTATAAAATACTTTTTCCCACCACGAGATGGTGTTGACTTCATATCGCATATATCTGTGTGAATCAAGTCTAAAGTTTTAGAATTTCTTTCAACAGACTTGTAAGGATGTTTAACAAACTTACTTTCCACACAAATTTCGCATTTCGACTTATCGCATTTAAAATCAGGCAATACATCTAGATTAACCAATTTTCGCAAGACTTTGTAATTTACATGTCCCAAACGGGCATGCCATAAATCACTTAACTCCAATAAGTAAACAGAAGCAGAATTTTTATTACGGACAAGGGCCTAAAATACCCTTAAAGTATTGAAAATGGTACAAAATTAACCTTCATCCACCTATTGGATCCAAAATGCCCTTTTCATCCACCTATTGGCTCCAAAATACCCTTGTCATCCACCTTTGGGTTCAAAATTTACCATTTTTTAATTGTTTTAAAATTAAACTCTTTAAATATTTTTTAAAATACTGAGCGTTCAACTATTAATTATAAATTTAATTTATTAATATAATTTATAAACCAATCCACTACCCACTCATTACTAACTAAACCTCACTCAATTAATAATTCAATTATAATATCAAAATCGTCATAAACACTACTAAACCACGATGAAATTATAGATTACTGAAAATGACATTCAAAATTATTCGAGTCCGAATCAAAGCCCCAATTAAATTTAGGTTGAGCCGCTTATTTAGGAGGACACTTTCTTTCAAAATTGAATTAGAAATTTATGACTAAAGGTAAAGAAATAATACATCCCGAATTAATTCATGCACTTTTTTTAAATATAATTTTATAAATATTTATGATTTATTTTAAAACCTTTAATATATTATTTTGAAAAAAAGTTACCTATGAAGTAACATCACATAATTGAGACGTATGAATAAGTAAGATGAACATAGTCAGACTTTTAAGTTTATCGGTGATTTTTATGTAGCCACTTGAATGTATGATAATTTACTT
>NC_028644.1:29641222-29647899 GCF_001406875.1 Solanum pennellii
TTCTTAACGAGTAGTGCAGCAGAAACTAAATTCTTCCTAATAGTAGGGACATGCAGAACATTGTTCAAAGTCAACACCTTGTCGGATGTCATTTTCAACATTACTTTCCCAGTTCCTCTAATCCTTGCTGTTGCTGTGTTTGCCATGAATAAATCTTCATTATACTCAGTAGGAGTGTACGTTGCAAAGGCTTCTTTCACAGAGCAAATATGTCTAGTGGCACCTGAGTCGAGAAACCACTCCTTAGGATTTCTAACTAAGTTACACTTCGATATCATTGCACACAAGTCATCCGCATCTTCCATCTTTTCCACGATGTTTGCTTGACTTTTGCCTTTGCCTTTGTTTTTGTCCTTTCTTGGAGCATGATAATCAGAAGACCTATGACCAGCCTTGCCACAATTGTAACAGTTGCCTTTGAATTTCTTCTTGGCGTGTTCTGACTTCTGCCCGTTGGACTTCTTTCTCTTTGTGTCTTTGGTAGGAGCTTCTTCAACAATATTAAGTCCAATGATTGTTGAACTCTTACGCGACTTCTTTTCGGCGTTCTTGTTATCTTCCTCAATCTTGAGCCGAATCACAAGATCTTCAAGCTTCATTTCTTTACGCTTGTGCTTTAGATAATTCTTGAAATCGTTCCACGAAGGAGGCAACTTCTCGATCATTGCAGCCACTTGAAAAGCTTCATTTACTACCATATCTTCAGCAATCAGATCATGGAGAATAAGTTGAAGTTCCTGCACTTGTGATCCAACAGTTTTACTATCTACCATTTTATAGTCTAAAAACTTTGCGACCACAAACTTTTTCAAGCATGCATCTTCTGTCTTATATTTCTTCTCAAGTGCATTCCACAACTCTTTTGAAGTTGTTATTGCACTATAGACATTATATAAGTCATCCTCTAAAGCACTCAAAATGTAACCTTTACATAGGAAGTCTGACTGTTTCCATGCTTCAACAATCATAAATTTTTCCCTGTCTGGCATATCATCAGCAGGAACTGGAGTATCTTCACTTGTAAATTTCTGCAGACCAAGAGTGGTAAGCCAGAAAATACTCGTTGCTGCCATACTTTGAAATTCACATTGTGAATTTACCCGGTTTCTCTTCTTGTGGTACAAGAGTTCGGGTTGGTGCAGCAACAGCCACTGTAACACCAATGTTTGCCATTTCCGATAAACAAAAATTGATACAATCTAAGTAAGCAATAAACTATAATTGCAAACTTAAAAGAGTATAAAATCACGAAGATTTTTGTCTCCATCAGAAACACAGATTTAAAAAAAATAATTTCCTTAAGATTGTTTGCCAATCTGTGTTATCAAAATCAGAAATTACTGATTGTAATAAATTGTTCAGAAACACGAAGTAACTAAAATTTATAGAACCAGTAAGAAAGATGAACAGAAATTTATTTCTCAAAAATACTTAAATCTGTAAAAACTTACCAAAATCTGAAATAATCTTTTAGTTTGGAAGAAAATCAAGTCCACTGAATTCACAGTGTCCCCTTAAGGAAATTATTCCCCTCTAGTATCCGAGGTTTGATTTGGAATATAACCTCCCAGGGTAAATTGATCTTAATCAGTAAAGTGTAGATACCAAAAACTCTACTATCAACAAATCAATCCACAACAGAAAAGTACACGAAGAAATATGTGTTTAGAAGAAGAAGAAAGATCAGAAAATTCGTTGGAAAATATTCTGAAGACTGAGTGGTATTTATAGGCAAGAAGAATATATTCTGAAAGGTTGCAACCTTTCAAATGGTATTAACTGTTCCTGAAAGTTGCAACCTTTCAGAACAGTGGCGGGAATTTTAAATATAACGGAAAATAAAATGGGTCACGCGTGCGAATCCGAGTCGGGTCGGGTTAACTAAAAAGTTGAAAACATTTCGGTTAACTTCTCTTATTTGGCCATTTAATTAATTAAATAAATAATGAAAATAAATTTTGTCCAAAAAATTATCTCTAGATCGATCATTTGCCGAAGCCGAAGCGGAAGCGATCAACGACGACGGCGCGAGGGGCGTCCCTCTTTCCAACCCCTTTAAAAATTAATAGGAGTGTTTATATATTTAAACTCTCCTATTTTTCTTTTCATTACCGATGAGGGCCAATTACCTTTTTTCATTAAAGCATAAGAGGACTTTTCAAGTTCCCAACTCTTCAAGCTCTCACTTTTCAAATTCCTCTCCTTCCCTCTATTTCCCATCAATTCTTGCTACATATCCAACAGATAATTCATTATTCAAAGAAGCCATGGAGGATATTGATATGGTTATTGAGGAATCTCAGAGTGATGTTTCGTGGGAAAACTCAAATCCATCTCTGATGATGAGGTTGTGAGAAACAATAGTGGGTTAATCTTGAGGTGGAGCTCAATAAAAAATATCACGAGATTGCTTGCAGCAACAACTTGTCTCCAGGAATTATGACGGATCATGATATGAGCTTTACTCAAATCAAAATAGATGATCTAAACATCAACAAAATACAATGTAACCCCCTTCTCAAATATGTTTCCAATGATTAACATCATATCATGGAATATTAGAGAGATAGGGTCCCAAGGATCTCTAGAAAGGCTCAAAAACCTTAAAACAGAGTTCCGAATTCCTCTATTTTGCCTTCAGGAACCAATGGTTAACAATATCAAGCTTAGCAGGTTCAAGAGAAGATTGGGGATGAATAACGGATTTCACAACTGCTCTAAAAAAATTTGGTTTCTATGGATTAATGAGGTGAACGTTGATACTATTCAAGACAGAGATCAACAAGTCCTAATCAAAATCAATCACGGCAATGACCGGGTGATGTTAGTTACCATCGTTTATGCCAAGTGCATTGATGTCCTATGAGCAGAATTATGGGAGGATCTTAGGAACACGACATTTTCTATGGATTCTGCTTGGGGTGTGGTAGATGACTTAAACACCATTATCAGTTGCGAAGAGAGAAAAAGAGGTAGAAACCATAGAATGGAGGGGAAACTAGATTTCTTGTCTTATATCCATGATTGTGGGCTTCAAGATGCTGGTTATGGTGGCTCTAATTTCACTTGGTGTGATAATAGAGATCCACCTACTACGATCTGGAAAGACTAGATAGAATGGTTTACAACTCTAGATGGTTTGATTGTTTGAATGCCACATCATTAACACATCTGTCTAGGTCATGTTCTAATCATGCTCCTCTCCTCATCAAGATCAATAATGAGAACATTACTGCAATTAAGTATTTCAGGTTCCTAAATTTTTGGGTCGAACACCCGGATTTTCATAGGACAGTTCAAGATATATGGGACCAAACTGTTTGTGGGAATCCCCTATATGTGCTGCACCATAAACTCATGAACACCTCCAAATACCTCAATAGATGGTCGCGAAATTATTATGGAGATATCTATAAAGAGCCTAAGAGGCTTAAAGCCCAAATGAGCACTATAAAAGAAGACTACGTGAATAACAATTCTGTTGAGAATAGGATGGAACTCTCAAGATGTAGAGCTGAATTCACAAGATATATCAAACTCCAAGACTCTATTATCAGACTGCTTATTCCATAGTATTATCAAGGACAGGAGAAGAAGGCTTACTATTAGAAAAATCATGGATGACCAAGAACATCGGATTGAAGGGAAAGATTCCATTGCAGAAGTTGCAGTTACATATTATCAAAACTTGTTCTCTGATGATAACGAAAGATATTCCAAGCCGTTCTAAATTTTCTTCGGAGGTGTGTTACTGAGGATGATAACTAGTACCTCATCACTATTTCGTCCATTCAAGAGGTCAAAGACATTGTTTTCTCCATGGATGTTGATAGTGCCCCTGGCCTTGATGGTCTCCGTGCTTGTTTCTACCAAAAAATTTGGCTTATCATTGCCCATCATCTCCATAAAGCTATTATATCTTTCTTCGGAGGTGAATATCTCCCAAAAAATTTCACCCATACTTGTTTGGTGTTAATACCCAAGATTGAGCACCCACAGAAGTTTAGTGACCTCAGGCCAATTAGTTTTTGTAATGTCTCTTGTAAGATCATTTCTAAGCTTTTGAATGCTAGATCATCCTCCATTCTTCCTAGAATCATATACAAGCTCAAAGTGGCTTTATCCAAGGAAGGTCCATAACGGAGAATATTTTACTTGCCCAAGAGATTATTAATGATATAAACAAACCTAATAGACGGAAGAACATTGTAATCAAGTTGGATATGAAAAAGTCTTATGACAGAGTGTCTTAGGACTTTTTATGTATAGCTTTGAAGAAGATGGGATTGTCAAAAAATTGGGTGAAGCTTATTCACTGGTACATCTCCAACAATTGGTACTCAGTTCTTGTTAATCGAAGTAAAAATAGTTTCTTCAAGTCTGGAAGAGTTCTAAGACAAGGTGACCCTATCTCACCCTCTTTGTTTGTGCTTAGTGATGAACTACTTTCTCAAATACTAAATGGTCTTCAGAAAATACATGGGTACAAAGGATTTTACATGAATAACAACGACCTCAGATCAATCATCTTTTGTTTGCGGAGGACATAATCCTCTTTTGTAATGATGGTAAAAAAAGCACCTGGAAAGGGTCCTAGAATTCCTTAGAACTTATGAAAAGGTCGGGCAACTTATCAACAAGAGTAAAAGTTGTTTTGCAGTTGCTGGAAATGCTAGTCAATGGAATATCATTAGAATTCACAACATCACTGGTATGACTTATCAGAAATTCCCTATCTGGAAAGAAGAAACTTGCATATTTCTCAGACGTTGTCAATAAAGTCATCAACAAAATCAAAGGGTGACATACAAAACTTTTATCTACTGGAGGAAGGGCCACTTTAATAAGACGCATCTTGCTTGCTCTCCCCATCCATTTGTTGGCTGGAGTGACCCCTCCAAAGGTACACTGGAGATTATTGAAAAATATTTGGCAAGATTCTTTTGGTCTGGCCTTGAGAATGGTGGTAACATCACTGGGCATCCTAAAACTGTTATTCAACCTGTATTATAAGGTTATCCTAAAACGACAGAAACAGAGTAAGATGAAACAAAAAGTAAATAGAATACAAGAAGTAATTCGAGTCCACAGAAACTACTGTGTGTCCTTAAGAAATTTAATCCCCTCACTGTACCCGAGGTTATGAATTAATTTCTCCCAAGATAAAACGGATT
Organism: Solanum pennellii; assembly: GCF_001406875.1. Lineage (NCBI taxonomy): Eukaryota > Viridiplantae > Streptophyta > Magnoliopsida > Solanales > Solanaceae > Solanum > Solanum pennellii. Next base: position 29,646,397 of record NC_028644.1, read on the forward strand.
AATCTTGTTAAAGAAATAGCGGTACCTCAAATTTCTTTAACTTCAACGAACTTCAGAACAGCAACAAGTCACATAGACTCAGTCGATCGACACTTTGATTTGTTTGAGAGAAAAAATTTATGCAGAGCAGGAAAATATTTCGTGTTCAAAAAAATGAAAATTGACTTTCTTTTATAACCATTTTCAGCAAGAAACGTGTCTGTTCAGAGAAATCTGTTCAGACCCGTTTTATCCAGAAAGTTGTGTCTTTTGGAAAAAATTACAACTTTTTGGAAAAATGTGTCTGTTAGGAAAATAACAGCTTTTCGGAAAGTAACGACTTTTCGGAAAGAGTAACAACTTTTCGGAATGTTACCATCACCCGCAAATTTATGAGAGATAATATTAACAGGATTTATTTGATTTAACAAAAACTGATTAAATAAATTTTGTCCAAAAAATTTATCAATCAATCACATCATTTTCCAAATCCAAATCCAAAGCCGAGCGAGCGACGACGACGGCGGCGCGAGGGGGCATCTTCTTCTTAGCTCTTTAAGAAGTAATGGAAGTGTTTTCTTATATGAGGACAATAATTTCCCTTTATTTTGCTGATATGGGAGAAATGACTTTTCATTTGCACTTTGCAAATGATTTTTCATTTTCCCTCCAAAATAGTTCCCTCACTTTTCATATTCTCTCTTTTCTTTTCCCATTCACACTTGCTAAACCCAACAATCCCCCACATGAATGGGGAAGGCTATTGTTAAAACATATGCATGAAAAAACTTGTGTGTATTGCAGGTAAAGATTAATCGCATCTGGATAAGTAGGTTTCCCTTTAAACTTTCCGTAGTGAACATATATCGGATATACTCGGTCAATCGGTAGATTTGATATCTTTGAACCATCGAGCTTTGGTGTATACCTAGACAAAATATGTCACACAATCAACCCTTGAACTTTTCTTAGTTCTCATTGTTTTGTTCGTTTCAACAATGAACACATCTTGGATAGTAAGTGCTTAAAGAACTTGCCTTACCGGATTCTCCTTGAAGCGGCTTACACTTCACACTTACATAGGTGATTTCTTAATGTGTTATCCCATAGATACACCATTTGATATTCCCTGTATCAAACTTAAAACCCATTAAAAAGTCCTTATGTCTTTATTCTGGTTACCAAACAATGTCTCATCATGAGAATGGACCATAAAATAATAAATTTTTTTGACAATGTTGAACCGTCATCAATGACTTTGGTTTATCTCCTTGAACCTAGATCTTGGGATCTCCAGTCTTCTAGGTAGAGTTACCCCCACGATGACTTGTTCTCGGCCATAGTCCCATTCCCGTCGATGATTTCTCAACTCCCTCTCTAGTTAGGCCTTTTGTAAGTGGATCCGACACATTATCTTTTGACTTCACATAGTCAATTGTGATAATTCCACTAGAGAGTAGTTGTCTCACAGAGTTATGTCTTCGTCTTATGTGACGAGACTTGCCGTTATACATAATGCTTCCA
>NC_028644.1:29648682-29785221 GCF_001406875.1 Solanum pennellii
CATAAAGTGACTTAATAAGTTTGCACACTTTCTTTTCTTTACCAGGAACTACAAAACCATCAGGCTGTTCTATGTAAATTTCTTATTCCAGCTCTCCATTTAAGAAGGCTGTTTTCACATCCATTTGATGAATTTTAAGACCGTATACTGCAGCTAGTGCAATTAACATCCGAATTGATGTAATCCTAGTCACTGCGAGTATGTGTCAAAATAATCAAGACCTTCTTTTTGTCTAAAACCTTTGACAACAAGTCTTGATCTTTCATCTTCCTTTTAAAGATCCATTATGAACCCAAGGGTTTGTTCCCTGGAGGAAGATCAACCAAATCCCAAGTATGATTGCTTAAGATTGATTCAATTTCACTATTAATAGCCTCCTTCCAAGAGGTTGAGTCGCTAGACGACATTGCTTCCTTGAATGTTTGAGGCTCACTTTCAAGAAGAAATGTTACAAAATCAGATCCAAATGAAGTAGATGTCCTTTGACGTTTACAACGTCTTGGACTTTCTTCATTGGGTTCATTCTCTTTTGGTTCATCTCTGGGTTGTTTAGACCCCCCACTAGATGACTCAAGTCTAGTTTTATACGGATAGATATGTTCAAAAAATTCAGCACTATCTGATTCCATTACTGTATTATCATGAATATCCGAATATTCTGACTTACGAAGCCGAAGCCGAGCGAGCGACGACGACGACGGCGCTAGGGGACATCTTCTTCTTAGCTCTTTAAGAAGTAATGGAAGTGCTTCCTTATATAAGGACAACAATTTCCCTTTCTTTTGCCGATAAGGGAGAAATGACTTTTCATTTGCACTTTGCAAATGACTTTTCATTTTCCCTCCAAAATAGTTCCCTCACTTTTCATATTCTCTCTTTTCTTTTCCCACTCACACTTGCTAAACCCAACAAAAACAACCTATGTTACCCCTACAATAAGGTAGGCACTAACTTCAGAAAACTCGTTGACGTTTGTCAAGCATTTAACACTAAGAAGTGGTGGTCACTTAGAACCTCTAATTCCTTATGGAGTGAGTTCATAAAAGCTAAATACTTGCGAAACGACCACCCTATTAAAATCCAACGGAAAAGAGGGCAACAAGTGAGCTAGAAAGAGATCTGCAGTACAAAAGATATGATTGATCATGATATTTTTTCGAGCATTGGCAGAGGAGATATCTCACTTTGGTATGATAATTGGTGTAGTCTTGGTCCCCTATATCATCGGTTGGACAATGATGTCAATATCATTGATATTCGGTCGAAGGATATTTGTCACAATGGTTAATGGGAGTGGAACATGCTCCAATATTTCTGTCCCTGACGAAGTGAAAAAAGTGATCTACAATCAGCATAGCCCTATTGCCTTCTGTAACGAGGAGGACAAGCCTATATGGACTCATTCACACACAGGAAAGTTCACTATAGGATCTGCATGGAGGGAGCTGAGACAAGAAAGGTTCCCAAACGACATGGACAGTTTGTGGCACCAAAACATCCCTTTCAAGATGTAATTTCCTACTTGGAGGGCCATCCATAACAAGCTATCCACAAACCAAAGGATCGCGAGATTTGGGATCCCAATGGATCCAAAATGCTATTGTTGTAACTCAAACAGAGTGGCCACTGACCTTGAATCAGTGGATCATTTGTTTTGTCATGGGACTTTAATTTGCTAAGAAAATTTGGTTTCATTTTGCAGGACCTCTAGGCATAAGCACCAACAATATTTTACTCAATTGGTGGAATCACCGAACCAAGAATCCTTTCTACACCCTCGTTATCAAGATCATCTCAACTTTCATTTGTTGGGAAATTTGGTGAACTAGATGCAGCAACAAATACGAAGCTGAAAAACCTTCAGCTTACAAACCAGTTTCTAACATCTTGTTCAATATTTTGCAGGTCTTGAACAAGAAATTCGGAAGAGCGATATTTGGAGATAATTGGATAACAATATGTCAAGCTTGTGACTACAACATACAACAAAAGGAGGTCATCATTGTGAAATGGATCTGACCTCACTTTGATACGCTGAAACTTAATAGTGATGGAAGCTGTGTAAACGACATATGCGGAGGAGGAGGGATTGTAAGAGGTTCCATTAGAAAGGTCATTTTTGCATATTCTATACCGCTAGGACCAGGGACGACAACTATTTTGAATCATCCACAATGATGTATGGGCTGAAATGGTGCTCAACTAATGGCACTAGAGTAGTTTAGGGAGAAATTGATTCTCTACTCCTTACAAATTGCATAAACAAGGTATGGAAACCCCTATGGATGATTTCAAGACTCATAGAAGACATTCAAAAACTAATTGAAGATAATGAATTTGCAATAACTCATTGCTACGGGGAAGCTAACAAAACTGTCGATATGTTAGCCTCCATAAGCCATGGAAGTAATGGAATCCAAATATTCAACTCCTTCTCTAATCTGCCAGCAGCTATTAAAGGGATCACTTATATGGACAAATGTGGTTTTCTCTCCCTTAGAATCAAAGACGTAAAGGATAGAAATGTTTCTTACGAACCTCCTTAGATTTCTCGGCCGTTGGGGCCTTTTTTGGTTAGGAATAGTACAAATAGAATAGCCTCTTCTCAATGATCTTGTATATAGTTTGGGATGCCAAATTCAAATTGTTACTTTTTGCACTCCAAGATAAATACAGGCAAAGTGATAATTTAAAAAAAATATTCACCAATCAAAAGTAAATGTGCATATGAGAAAAGAGGACGAAAAAAGGGAACAAAACCCACTTCCTAATAAAAATGGCAACATACTGCCACCAACTTAAAATTAATTAGATTAAATAAAAATATGGGAAAATGGTATATAATAGCAAATTATTAATTCAAACTAAATGCTATAAATATATTTTGATTTAATTGTACCTTAAAGCAAACTATTGCGATTTTCGCCTCTCTACCTAGTGGAATCTTGCTCGCCACTCTCGTTTGGTGGAAAACTCCCTCGCCTCTCTCATTATTATACAAATAGAAATGTATAAAATGAGTTTGTGTTTGTATAAAAAGTGAGAGGAAATTGTATATATACACTATTTTTGTGCCCTTCTCCCAAATCTCGCTTGCTACCCTCGCCTCTCTCGCTTATACAAACATAAACGAAATGTACAAATTGCGTTTCTGTTTGTATAAAGCGAGAAAAATTTGTATACATACATGCAAATACATATATCTTCATCCTATACTCTTATAATTATACAATACAAATATTCTCATGTCCAGTTTTCTTTTGTCTTTATCTTTTTCTCGTGTTATACATACACAGATTATACAATTGATCTTTTCTATACACTTGCTTTCTTTTGTATATGTATAGTGAATTATAAAATTGTTTTCTTTGTATATTTATAGCGAAATATACATATTTATGTTTTCTATGGAGCGCAATTATGCAAAGTATGATTATAACATACAAATATGATTTTTATGTTTGCTATATGTGAAAGTTACTCTAAAAATAACGTGGGCTACAATGTGCAGATTTTTTTTTTTTTTTAGTTATAAAAATGGATAAGACACAAATATCCCTTAAACTATGACTGAAATTTCAGAGACACATTAACGAAACTAAGGTCTTATTATCTTTGAACTCATTTTTTATAATTTTCTGCATCTTTTAGATTACGTGACACACTCCATAATTCCAGACAATTGAGACACTCGCGTGAGAGATATTTGAATGTCACTTAAGCCAAAAAGGTGTACAAAAATTACAAAAGAAATGAGTTCAAGAGATAATAGAACTTAATTTAGTTAAACTATATTTCTAAAATTTCGATCATGGGGGTAAGTACTTGTAACTTTTTTTCTTACATAAACAAAATGGGGTTATAAGTTGCCAATAAGTAAAAAGGGAGGACATGTTTTGCCATTTTTAACATACGGTACTTTTCATTTTAAACGAAGCTGGGACAAACTTGTTAGTACTAAAAGTAGGTATTTTGGCGATGCAATTTTGAGCTCACATTCAAAAACTTTATTTGACATTAGCATATGTTTATAAAATTTAAATAAATTTCAAACTATCATTTTAAATCTCAAATTCTATTGAAAGTAAGATTTTAATATCATGTTAGTGGTTTTAATAAAGCAATTTTTCAAAAATAAAATTTGATGTAAATTTATATTTTTTAGACAAAAAGACACATGATTATAAATTTTATAAGAAAATAAATATGCTCGATTTGGAGAAATTATCCGTAACATGTAAAAAATATTATATTAAATAATAATAAGATACTACTAATTTTATTAGTAAAATTATTCGCGTTTAAAACAATTCTATCATAAAAGTCCTATCATAAAAATAAGTACTATAAAGAAAAAAATATTAGTAATGCTTTTGAAAAAAATAATCTCTAAGCTATCTTATATATTAAAGCTAGGCAAAAGAAAACTGATGTGACATCTCATTGTAGCTAAATTTTTTTTCTCATTTTCTCAGTTTTATTATTTCCCCTCATTTTTATGTTATATTAGACAATGCAAAAGTCATTTCTTAACTACATTCCTTTATTACCCAATTACTTTCTTTAGTTTAGAAAATCCAAAAGTCTTTATAATTAATTTTAATGATCATATATGTAATGAAAATAAACACCATAAAACTTAGATATGCCAATTCCATTCTATGATAATTTATCTAATCAGCAATAATTACCCACCAAAGCAAAGAAAAGTAAGCAAAGAAATACAAATTTCTTACTTTCAATTATAATCAACAAAGAGTATCAAAGTCAGAAAAACAAAAGGAGCAAATAAAGAATCATTTTTTACTTTTTCAGTTTTTTTTCACTTTCTTATCATTTCATTTTCCTCTAACAAACACAAAATTGTATTACATTAAGAATCGAATTGTATTAAAGAAGAAGAAGAACAAACGACATGAAGTGAGGGAAAAAATTGCACACTTAGAAAAAGAAAAAGTAAAAATACTTTTCTAGACTATAATCCAAATCTAAAAAATTAAGTGTTAATTTTCATGTGAACTCATTGATTTTGTAATTTTATATACTTTTTTACTTAAATACATATATATATCTCTCACGCGTTTTAATTACGTAGAGTTACGAAATGTACTATATAATCAAACGATATATAAAATTACAAAAGATAAATTCAATTAATAAAATCTTAATTTTATTAAGATATATGTTTGAGATTTTGATTTCTCCATGCTTAAAAACTGAAATTTTTTGAATAAAATTAGGTGACACGCGGTGGCATAAAAGAGCTTTAAGAGTAAGCCTCAACTTCCGAATCAAAATTTTGTTACACTCTCTCCCTCTGCCCCCCTGGTCCCGCGGTTTCCTTCCTTTCTCTCATAACTCCCAACATTTTCTCGAACAAAAAAAAGAACTTGTTTCTTTCAAAAGAATCTGCATTTCTTCTAATATATATATCAAATTTGTTTTCACGTAAACATGGGTTTCTTCTTGGGGTTTTTCTTAGGTGCGGCATTGGGTATTGGTCTGATTGTTTGTTTTGCTCGCTTTCAAAATAACAGATCCACAGCTCGCATTGATTTGGTATGCTTTTCTTTTCTTTAAGTATTATTATTATTATTATTTCAATTGAAATTTTGTATTTTTCTATTTTTATACATATATTCTCTATTTTATAGGCAAAATCCATAACAGCATTTGCCAGGATGACTGTCCAAGATTCAAGAAAACTTTTGCCTCCTGAAGCATACCCTTCTTGGGTAGTCTTTTCACAAAAGCAAAAGTTGAGTTAAGTTTGCTTAATACTTTTTTTTTACTAGTTCAATTTTCTAATAATAGCTTTTGTTAAATTACAGTTGAATTGGCTTAATCATCACTTAGAAAAAATGTGGCCTTATGTTGATGAGGTAACTAATTGCACTCTTTTAGCACACCCTTTTGATTTTTACTATTTTGTCATTTTATATTAAAATATTCATTCTCTGCTTAGGCTGCATCAGAATTGATAAGAACCTCCGTGGAGCCAATTCTTGAGCAATATAGACCATCTATCTTAGCTGCTCTCAAATTTTCAAAGCTCACATTGGGTACTGTGGCTCCATCATTCACAGGTTTGTTCAATCACATTTTAAAACTAATTATACTAGTTAACTTTATAGATTTTGCTATTTAACTTCCTTTTACATTTTTAGGAGTTTCCCTTCTCGATGGTGATCCAGGAGAAATTATCATGGAGTTGGAAATGCAATGGGATGGAAATCCCAATATTGTTCTGGATATCAAGACTTTAGTTGGTGTAGCACTACCTATACAGGTACTTTCGAAAAAATCACATTTCTATGCGTTCTATTAAATATTTTAATAATTTTGTTTCTTCCTAAATTTCTTAGTTTCCTCCATTAGTCACCGAAAATCATCACTCATGTGAATGGAATAAATATCAAAATAACGCAGTAGTTATGCCTTAAGAGACTATAATTCATGTTCTCAATACATGTGAGAGTCAATCTTAATTTTATATGTCTTTTAACTGAAACAAACATTTACTTCTTTCGTCTATCTTGTTATCATTAGCTCAAGTGACATAAATACTTTCTTTGTTGACTCTTCAGTCTTGAACATAATCATATTTACATCGAAATGTCCTTTTAAAGTGATAGAGGTAAGAAAATCCATTTTTTTAAAAAGATCAGTATAATAATCATGCAGATATCACAATTGATGAAGAATCATCTTACATATTTTTCACTCTTCTCCTAATCCATTTTTAATGCAGGTCAAGAATATTGGCTTCACTGGTGTTTTTCGTTTGATATTCAAACCACTAGTTGCTGAGCTTCCTTGTTTCGGAGCTGTTTGTTACTCCTTGCGTCACAAGGTGAGCACAAACTTTTATTTTATGTATCACTAACATGATATATAATAAATGGATTAAATACTTGATATGCATATATAGATTTGTATTTGGTTCCATTTTCGTTCTTGTTAATATGAAAAAAATAATGTTGAACAATCATGGTTCTGATATTATATTTTTCTACCTGTAGAAAAATTTGGATTTCACTCTCAAAGTTGTGGGTGGTGATATATCAGCTATTCCTGGAGTATCAGATGCCATTGAGGTTTGAAATATCTTCTGTTTTTGTAATAGAATGAATAGACCTCTTTCTCATTCATGTACATTTCCCACATATAAAGAGCCAATATGAATATTCATTTTTTATTCCTTTCCCTTGTAAGCACAAATTATAAATTTTCTTAGTTAGCGCACATTATACATACAAGTTACCATGTCTTTTAAAGTTTATTTCTTGTTTATTCAGGTAAAAAAGAACTGAAAATTATAGAGTTTTTATTTTACATAAATTAGTTCATGTTTCTCATACAACTGTATTTCGCATGACTCTTAATTTTGGTAGTTCATGTTTCTCATACAACTGTATTTCGCATGACTCTTAATTTTGGTTAAGTGACATTTCAAGTGTTTTTTATAAAAAAAAAAATTATTTAGATTTTACAGCTTTGTTGTCATGTTATTTTCATCGCTTGTTCTTGATCATTGGTCTAACTCTCGTACTTTTTTGTAATTAGTTTGTTAATTCACGATGAATATTTATCACAATAAGTATTTACAGCTAACATTTGTGAATTCTAATTGAGAAACGTGTATTTTATTGGTACAACAAACTCTTACTTGAATGCTTTTCTTGATGGCATTCAATCCGCAAGCACAGGGTACAATACGGGATGCAATTGAAGATTCTATCACTTGGCCTGTCCGCAATATTGTTCCCATATTACCAGGAGACTATAGGTGTTCTAATTTCCTAATAAACATTATATTCATTACTTGACATTTTTTACCAATTAAAACTAAAGGTTTTTTTTGTTTGAACATGTGAATTAGTTCTAATTCTGGAATATCAGTCTTAAGCAAAAGACATTCTATATTCCAGATTATCTATTCAGAAAGAACAGTGAAATAGTTTTAAATTAAACTTTTTATCCCTATAAAAAGTATATCCTAATCAAAATGATATTAAGTTGTCATCCTTTGAAATAGATATCACTTTTGTGATTAGCACTGCCCAATTGTTTCTTCTGATCATTTGTATCAGTCTATATTGGTAACTTTTCTTTAAGTAGAGAAAAGTCAAGAAAAAAGAAGAATCAAGTCCAAAAAAAAAAAAAAAAGAAGGGGAAAATTTCAATATCATTACAAACTTCTAAAAATCTATTTTTACATCTGAATTTGTCTTTTATCGACATTTAGAATATCGAATAATATTGTAATGCAAGTAGTATTTCTAATGAAATGGTTTTCTATAATAAGTCCAATATTCTCGAACTGAAGTACTAAGGACAAGAAGAAGGACATGGTTTTCAATCTAAACTGATCTTTTACATTGTAGTGATCTGGAACTAAAGCCGCTTGGTGTATTGCAAGTCAAGCTCATCGAAGCCAAAGAGTTGACTAATAAGGACCTCATTGGGAAGTCTGATCCTTTTGTTGAGCTATTTATACGTCCACTACGTGACAGGACAAAAACCAGCAAAGTTATTGTAAGAGAAAGTCTATCACCAGCTGTCCTTAATTTTTTCTCCTAACAAGGAATGGTTAACTCTAGATTTTGTTTGCTCTATCAAGGATAACTGCTTAAATCCGATTTGGAATGAGCACTTTGAGTTCATAGTTGAAGACATATCTACTCAACATTTAACAATTAGAGTGTATGATGATGAAGGGATTCAAGCTGCTGAATTCATCGGTTGTGCTAGAATAGATTTGAAAATCCTTGAGCCAGGTAAAGTGAAAGATGTGTGGTTGAAACTATTGAAGGATTTGGAGATCCAAAGGGACACCAAAAATAGAGGACAGGTAAGAATATCTTGATATTTATCTTCTTCTGGCATTAGATTGCATCAAATTATAACTAGCACTTGGCTCTCAATTACGAGCTTCATAGTGGAGAAGCAATCATGTCAACTGCATCTTGTTTATCAATTATCTAGGATCTCCATGAAAATATTATAAGGATGAACTAATGTCTCCAACGAAAAATGAACATAGTAGTGGCATCATCTATAATTGACTTTTTTGCTCTTACTTTTTAAATAGCATATCATTATCTTAAAATCAGAAGAGTTTTCTCACCTTTCTAGCCAAAATTCTTAGTGTCTGCTCTATGGTGTTCTACCATCATGATTTTAGACTCCCACATATACTCTGATCTATGATCTAATACTATCATCTTTAATCTGTATTGAAATGAATAAATCAATTGTACAGTAGATTTAGTCATCAATAATATAGTTACAAAAAACATGTGAATTTGATTTATGATCGGTAACAATTTGAGAGGCATTTGGGTTTTTCAGCTAACCAATCATATGTTATTTCTACATTTTGTGTCTTGATACAAATTAATGAAGCTAGCACACCCTTCTGAAGGGCCACTAGTATCAAAATATGAGCAATAATCATTGATTTTCTGATTGTTTTTGTATAATATAGAGCAGTTGTCTAATTTACAAGATCCAGATAAAAGAAATTTAAGATCATTTATGATTTTAGATTGGAATAATTTTTCCTTTTTGTGTTATCATGTTTCTTAATGATATAACCTCTCTTGTTTTGGTTCTCATGAGTCTTGATTACAAACAACAATTGCTTTTATATTTTTTAAGAAGCTAAAAGTGTTTTTTTTCATACTCGTTATGTTGATTATTCCGTGCAAGCCTCAAAGAAAGAGAAGAGAGCCAGAAGGAGAACTTATGTGCCATGTGACTTAAATTACTTATGGTTTTAGTTAGTTATTCTTATCTTATTCTGCATGTTCATATTATAATATCGTCATTCCTACATTAGATACCAACGTATGATGCAACTCTTGTTGGACGCAAGGAATATAGTGTAGGTCACCTGAATAGATTGATTCTTGTTGAGGTAGAAACTGACGTTATAAAAAAAAAGCAGAAGAAAATAGAGTAGGCGTACATTTCCAATGAAAATAGGTTATATGTTTGTGATAGTTGATTAACCATAAAATGTAATAAAGTCCAATAGATAATACATGTGTGTTTTTATTGGAGTCTATTTGTATTCCCTATCCAACAAAAGTTTTCTCTTCTTTATTAATCTATTTATGATTTTTCGTTTTGTCATGAATTGTGTTATAATGTATTTGTTCACTTATGATATCTGCCTATTTGTATTCCCCACAAGAGAATTCTTGTTTGTGTCATCAATGCACACTGGAGTCTTAACCAAAGCTCTTCTATTATCACCTAGCACAGGTACACTTGGAGCTTCTCTTTTGTCCTTTTGGCATGGAAAGTGTGTTTATGAAGGGATTTAAACCCGACTATGCACTAACTACCTTGGAGAAGGCCCTTAGACCAGAGGCAGCTAATTTTTCGCAAGCTATCTCTGAGAAGAAAGGGGACATCCTCTTTAGAGGAGTTCTTTCCGTGACAGTAATATCAGCAGAAGACGTACCTGTCACAGATATAATGGGGAAATCTGATCCTTTTGTTGTATTAATTATGAAAAAATCTGAACAAAAAAATAAAACCCGAGTAAGTTTTTGAATACCCTAAGAATGAAACATTATCTTCCCCTAACTTGTCTTATATTTCATTTAGTTACTTTGTTTCAATATTTTGAAATTAAGCAACTTTTCGTTCTTTGCTAAACCTAGGTTCTAAACAACACCCTTAATCCAGTGTGGAACCAGACATTTGACTTTGTAGTTGAAGACGGATTACACGATTTGCTCATTTTGGAGGTTTGGGACCATGACACCTTTGGGAAGGTAAATTCTTTTAGACCATCTCGTTTTTGTTTTGAGTATTTAACTCTTGCTCTATAGCTTATGAACTTGATAAAGTTGATGTATCTCTGTTAAAACTTGAAAATTTCAGGACAGAATTGGTAGATGCATCATGACCCTCACAAGAGTTATACTAGAAGGAGAATTTAAAGATACCTTTACCTTGGATGGTGCCAAGTCGGGGAGATTAACATTTCATCTTAAATGGACACCACAACCTATAATCCGAGATTAATTAATTTTAGATTAGTTTCTTTTTTTTTTCTTTTGCCCCAAAAAAGCGTATATATGATGGCATTTTACAGGAAATGCTAAGCCTAGTTGGAAAGAAGAACATAAAAAGGTAGAGCTTTAAAATGTTTCAAGTGAAGCGATGATATTGTAGACTTTCATTTGCTAATATTTGTTGTAATTATAATGGCATATTCACAAAGAGTGAATATGCCATGATGACCTCCCATTGCAGTCCCTGATGACTCCACCAATTCCCATCAATACAACTACCATGGCTTTTTAACCTTAACAAGCAAAAGTTGTGGCTTATCCCACTTCACCAACATGTGCATTCTACAATAAGAATGTTTAAGCTTTTCCATCTTATATCAAAATTTAGTTTCCCAAATCTTTGCTTAGTAAACTGAGTCAGAGTAAAGGAGATCATGCGACTAATCTGTTAAGTGGAGGTGTCTAAGCTCTGTACTTCTTTGCACATATCGACCTCAAAAACTCTCATATGATTAATAGAGGTATGATTTTCATAATAAAGGTTGTATTAACTGACTAATAAATTAAATCCACCATTTATGCATAAGTGGTATAAGGTGTGTATTCTTGCAACCCTCTGCCAAAATGACTTTTTAAAAGACACATGCTTGTGCCAAATGCAATTGTCAATGCTGGATTGATCCTTCTTCTATCTTATCATGTGCCAGGTAGAAGATATAGAAAAGTTTTCATTGCTATTGGTTGTCCATACTAGCCTGTTTGCCTTTCCAGCATGAAACATAACATTCATGCTACGCAGTCTATTACACAATGACTTTGGCCAATGCACTCCAATAAGTTGCTCATGCCATACACCTACTAGACAAAAACTCATTTAATTTAGTGTCCAGGACAAATACTATCTGGTAGGTGAGCTACAATTCTAAAACCAAAAGGAGATATTTCCTTTACCAACCACCCTATGTGAATGTCGTTTCACCTCAGACCTAACCTTACTAACAACTCTCCTATTCTGTGACACACCACTATCTATTTTTTAGTCAGAGGATGAGATCACCTAAAGTATGCGGACTTCAAAAATCGCCCCATAAGAACTTTGTGTTGAATTTCCACCAGAACTTAGCAAGGAAAGCCGTATAGACATCCCTTAACCTTCTGAAATTTGCACCACCTTCTGAATAAGGTGAAAACATCTTGGCTCGAGAGGCCAATGACGTTTATCTTTCCCTTCAATTGATCCCCAAAAGTAATAATTCATTTTCTGATCTCTATTTGTGCAAGAACTGGATTTGGTGGATGAACAAAGGCTAGCAAGTGCTCATGCACTGCCAACAAAATATACCTTATCCAGATTGCCCTCCCACCAGGAGATAGGAACATATATTTCCACCCCCTAACTTTACTAGTAGTCTAGCTAATTAGGCCACTAAAGTAAGATATTTGTTGCCTACAAACATAGAGAAGTCAACCTAGATACAATAGAGCTAACTCCTTATCTTGCATACCAGTTAGCCTAAAAATTCTCTCCACTCTTCTAGGTGAGCTTTATAATGCCACCACAAGTCAACTCTTAGCATTGTTTATCATCTAATTTGACGTAGACTCATGTAACTCCAAGGTTTTCATGATTAGCTTTATTGTTATAGATTTCCCTCTAGCAAACAAAATCACATCATCTACAAAGGAGGAATTTTTTTTATAATGCATGAGGAACGCCAACTCATACTTGTATAAGACATCATTTGATTGACAAGTGTACATGACTGGGACCCATCTGCCAGCTTTCTTTTAAGTCCCCTCCACCTTATTTTTTTTTTTTTTACACTGGTGTACTTTTTGTTTCTATTTTTTAAAATATTTGTTTTTTGCCTTCTTAGCTAATATAATTAATTTATGTTGTTTCTTTTTTACGTAGTGAATAAATTTTATCATCATTATATATTTTTAGTTTATTCTTTTAATATTAATTGAGTTGGTGCAGCCTTTGCTGGTATACCAAGCTTTGCTCTTTGCATTCGTATGCTTGGAGGCATGTACATGAATGCCAATGAAATTGGTCTCCGCAATCGTTGTTGTTTCATCACATTCACAAAGATCAGTTTCTTGGTCTCCACATTAGTAAGCTTTAAGTATAGCAACTATGATAAAGGGTCAGTGGACCCAATCAAAGCTTGACCATCGTGAAAGTTACCCTATAGGCCCTTTGATTGCAATGAGTAAATGGATGGCAATTATATTCTGTTTTCAGTGTTTTCAACTTCATTTCTCGCATAAATGTAAACCCTTTGAGATATTGTGAGCTCGAAATTACGGGGAGATTGGTGGAAATTACTAGGAATTGTTGTTGGTGGATAGCATTTTGACGTTGCAAGGGGTGTATTCTAACATGTAACCCGTAAGTTTCCATTCAATTTATCATTTTCGCCGTGTGGTAGCGTTCTTCTAACGTAATTGATGTAAAGCTATTTTGAGGCATTTAAGAGCTCAAATTATGCCGATTTTCTTGGCACAAGTTTCTTGAGCTAGTTTGGACCCATTGACATACTCAATTTCGTGATTACTTGAATGGGTCCCACAATGCCATTTTGACTCAATTTTTGACTCGAGCTTGATTATTGAAATTTGGATGTCAAAATTATTGCATTGAAGCCGATATCTATGAATGGAGAGTCTTCATGGTTTGAGTGAGAAGCCATAAACACTTTTATTGCTTTTGGTCACTTTGGTTTCAAATTTTAACGTGGTGTATGAGTAACATCCCAACAACTTCTATGATGTTAGAAAGTTTTATGTCAGACTTACTAGTATTCTGAATATTTGTTATGTACTCCATTGATATTGTTTATGTCATCTAATGACTTGAGACTTATATAGATTTTATATCATGAATTTTACTATTATTACGTCATGCTTATGTAAAGTGACTTCTTTAGGATCTTCCAAGGTATTATTTTCCATGTGACATCTAGAGTGTACTTTGGGTCATAACAATCTTAGTATTCACAATATCATGTTTTAGAAAGGTCCTAGGATGTATTATAAGACGCGTCAATTAGACTCTTGTTGATGAGTCTAAAGTGCACAATATCAAATTATATTATAAGTGGGATCTTCAAGATGTAAAGTTGAATTACCATTTTATCCCTATACTAAATAAAAATGTTATATTCATATTTGATTATTTTATTTTTGAAAAATATTGAGCAATAAACTTTTTTTACTATTAATGAATTGAGAATATTTGAACAATTATGAAAATTAAATAATCTAAACGTTAAAGAAAATGAAGAGACAAATGTTAGTTAATGAGAACAAATAGGTAGAGATTTAAGTGGCACATTAACTAAAATATAGAAGTTGTTACCTTTACATTGCTAGAATCTTAAAAGTTGTAGATTTCAATACAATGAATCCCATAGTTAATATATTAATATATGTTATTTTCAATGATAAATACATGAAAAGAAGCTAAAGAGAATAATTAATCATTTAAAGTGAAAGTATTATATAAAGCCAAGAATAGTTTTCATTTTCCTCAAGTCCCCTCTCCATTTTTATGGGCTCTAAAGAAGAGTATATCATTTCTCTGAGCAATTTTTTCTCAATCAATGTCAAAGTAAAAGGTTATTAAAATACGCTATGAACATTGTTGGATTTGTCCAAGAATTTCAGCTATGGATGTTGTTGGATTCGTCAAGGAAATTTCTTAGTGAAGAATACACTTATGACACTTATAATTTATTTTCCTTGCTAGGGCTTAATATGTGCAACACATAACATATTTTACGGTAAAAGATTTCTATATGTTACTGGTTTTACACATACTTCATTAACGTAGCACATAACATTTCACTTATTCATTTAAATATTGTAGTTGTATAGGTTTTTGGATTTTGGATCTAGAAATAAAAACACCATATAGGATACTTATCAATTTTAAGAACATGTAATTTGTATTTTCTATTTTATAACACATAATATAACTTAAAAATATTGTTAATATACAATCTTCACAAAAATATTTTTATTTGTATGGTCACACGAGCGTGGCGCGTACCCAGAAACTAGTTTATAAATAAGAGGTTACAGGACATTTAGGAAACTTTACTTCTTTCACTATTATAAAGTCATGTGATAGAGTTCATCTCTGTAAAGGTCTTTCTCCTAACTCTTGTTTGATGCTTTTTAGGATATGCCTCCTCAAAAGCTAAGACAAGAAGCAACGTGGGTAACAATATGGAACCTGAGGTTCTTCATGTGCCAATCGGTCCTTTTACCGAGTAAGTGTCTCGTGCAAAATTCTGAGCCCCTTTCCAAATGTTGGATCAAGTTGTGACTGCCCAAGATAATCCTATGAACCAAATTGTCAGTACGATAGCAACAAGGGCGAGGGACTTCACTTGGATGAATTCGCTAAAGTTTCACGGGTCGAAAGTTGATGAAGATGGATATAAGAGTTTGTTGAGGAAATCAACAAGATAGTGGAGATTATAGGAGTGTTAGCGATGGAAAATGCTCACTTGCTTGTTATCAACTTAAGGGTGTTGCTCAAGTGTGGTTCAACCAATGGAAATAAGAGAGGGCAATTGATGCAGACCATCTTGATTTGGATAAATTCAAACGTGTATTTCAATCACCTCTACGTTTTCTCTATCAACCTCAATGCCCTTTAGAGAAATTTTATGGCCCCGAACTATACCCTCTTTCACCACGAAGTGACATTTCTCCCAATTTAGTACCAGATTAAAATCTTCACACTGTTTCACCACATCACTCAAATGTGCCAAGCAATCTTTAAACGATTCACTAAATACTGAGAAATCATCCATGAAAACCTCTATCGTGTCCTCCACCATATCAGAGAATATTGACATCATGCAACGTTAACAAGTTGTAGATGTATTACACAACCCGAATGACATCCTTTTGAAATCAAAATTCCCGTAAGGACAAGTGAAAGTATTTTTCTCTTGATCTTCCAAAGTTATGGAAATCTAATTGTAGCCCAAATACCCATGCAGAAAATAATATCAACCCTTTCCGGTAAGACGCTCTAACATTTGGTCCATGAACATCATTAGAAGTGATCATCCTCATTTCACCCATTCAACTTCCAGTAATCCATGCAAACTATCCAACTAGTAAGCGGCCTCATTGGGACAAGCTCGTTCTTTAGGAACAGGGCAAACCCAACTACTATAATCAATCAGATAGACTACCCCGACATCTAACTACTTTATTCACAACCTCTTACGTTGGTGGATTCAACTCCCTTTGGTGTTCAATACTTGGTTTACTATCAGGCATAAATTGAATCTTATGAGAACAGATACCTTGTGTAATACCAATAATGTCAACAATGGTCTATCCTATAGATCTTTTTAATCGCTTCAATACAGATATCAATGCCTCTACTTACCCTTCATTCAAGTCAACAGGAATAATAACTAAAAAAGTACTATTTTGACCCAGGAACACATACCAGAAATGAGGTGGAAGAATCTTAATCTCCAATTTTGAAGGCTCATCAATCGAAAGTTTTGCAGGCAAAGTTTCTGGATTTTTCAAATCAAGATCCAACTTCATTGTTGGTGAAGAGCAAAATTCACCCCATCAAGTGCACCCACTAACTCATCAATACCATCTCCATCAAAATTTAATATCATTGCAGCTAGTCTTTCAACACCCAAAATCTGCTCGATAGACACCTTCGGATCTACCTCAATAGTATAATTCACCACAAATACCGACTTAAGATCACTTTGATGCTTCATGAATTTGCAGATATTGAAGGCCACTTCTTCATTGTTCAATCAAAACTTCATCTGCCCTCTTTCCATATCAACTAAAGCACACCCAATAGCAAGGAATGGTCTCCCTAAAATGATGGATACTTCAAAGACAACCTCACTATCAAGTACCACAAAGTCAACCGTAAAGAGATGAATACCTCAAATTTCATAAGGACATCTTGAAGCACCCCAATCAGTTTCTTCATCGTTCGATCAACCATAAGTAGCCGCATTGTAGTCGGTTTGGAGGCTCCTAAGACAAACTTCTTTTTTACAGGTAGTGGCATCATATTAGTGCTAGCGCCCAAGTCGCATAGGGCCTGATCCAAATGCAATATACTTATGGTACATGAAATGGTAAAACCACCAGGATCCTCCTCTTTCTACACTAGTGATTGTTGCTCCCCAATATACATGCAAGTGTACGTGGTCACTCAACTAATAAATATTCTTAAAGAAATGAGTTATCATTTCCAAGGGACTTAAGATCAATTTATATCTAACACTTAATTTTACAAATAAAACTAAAAGTAACCTTTTCAAGAATTGGTGATTGACATTTACTACTACTACTACTACTACTACTACTACGAATCATGCAATAACTAATACTAACTTATTATGAACGACTTTAAGATGATGTTTAAAGCAAGCAAAAAAAAAAATCCCAAGTCTGCAACATAAATTGAATCTCATGTATCATACTATGGACTTAGATTTAATTTTAGCTGTCAAGTTATTGGTTTACAGGGTTAATTGTATGAATTGAATTCACACCTCTAGTCGCCTACTCCAGTTAGCTATATAAATACATTGTTGAGTGGGGATAAATAAACTAACAGATGAGCATTTATATTTAATCATGTTTCGTAACCAAGCAAGTTGTTCATCCGAGCATCACTCCTAAATACAAAGCACCTCAATCAAATAGGTCGATCGAGCTCTCTACATTCTTTGTTCTATGAAATCCCTCATCTCTAGATTTTAACATTAAACAATGAATTTATCTTAGGGTTCTGAAGCATAAAATACTAAAACAGGAATATAGAAGTAACTTATAATGACAACCAAGAATTAATTCAAAAAGCCTTTTAATAATCATTAATCCATTCGTAGCTATAGCCCTAGAACTAGGGAGTTTAGCTACTCAATCTATTAGAAAACCATAAAATACAATTGTTCATCGATTTTCGGAAAATAAAAGAGTTAGAAGATCAAAATCTATTACAAACGTAGATACTTGCTCTTGCACACCTAATAAAAGTCAAACCTTTACAATGGAGCCCTAAGGGTCTATTTGTAATGGTAGGAAACTTAGAGCCAAAGTCTATTACAATTAAGAATCCTTTTTAACTATTCTCAGCTGGAAAAGTCGGGATCTCACTAGAGTGTCGCGCCTCCTATCACGCCTAGACTTTGACTTTCCTCTTTGGCGCGAAACACCTAGCAAAACGCCTCAGATCTTTCACCCTTAGCGTGTCGCTCCTCTAAGTATGCCTGAGAAAGGGCTCTAAATGTTCAACCTTGGCACGAGACACCTAGCAGAGGACCCATCACTATGCATTTTTTCCTTAGTCATTTTCTTGCGTGTCTCTACTCCTTCTTTTTCCGTTCCAACTCCAATCCCTTCGGAAGTTCTTAAAATAAATAATCATGTCTGTGAGTGCACAATCATCACAAGTTGAACCAAAAATCCATATAATAAATAAATATCATTTTTGAAGTAATCAATTCATGGGCAATTCTTGACAACTTAGGCATATAAATATGCCTAAGATCACTACCGCCACATTTACACTTTTGTTTCTCCTCAAACAATCTTTAGACTATCAACTCTTTTTCACAACCCTTTGGACTTATCAACCCACCTTAAAATAATCATGATCTTGTAATTCACAATGTATGCAACATTTCATAACAGTTACACCAAGTTACAACACATGCTAAAAGAATAACTCTTTTACTCTTTTTCTAGGCTAATGCAAACTCATATAACCACATCAATTAGATAATCCTACACATGCCATGAATGCCTTACTTATTCTTGTTTAGTAAGGCCTTTCACTCAAGAAATCACTGTATTAACAAGGCCTATTTTTCAAATTATCAACTCACTAGCTCTCACAAATGAAGTTCTTAATTCTCTCAACATGCCATAAGCTTCCCTATAGTGTATACTTACTTTTGCATTATATTTCTCAAGGAATCAAGAGGACTTTCATTTGATTGTAATGTCGGCTTAAGGTAAGGGAGGGAATATTTTGGAATCATTTATTGACTACACCTCCCTAATGCACATGTCATTGTTTTTCCAACAACCTCCTATTTAGATTTTCTTTCAACATAGTGCACACTCCATGATTTTTTACTGCTTTTTGTTGCTCCATCTTTACCCTTTACATTTTTTTGTTTCATATGCCTTTGCACTAGCCACCCTCACTGTAGATTTTAAGGTCCGAGTGAGGTACACATTATCTTTCTGAATTACCCACCCTCAATTGAGTTGAGGTGCACATTGTCTCTAAGGACCATGGCCAAAACAAAGTTTTAATTTATTATTTTCTTTTTCACTCAATTTTGCATTTCACCCATCCTTATATCAACCAACAATTTCCAACCCTTCTTATTTAATACAGTGCATTAAGGATTTTATTAGGATCAAAATAAATTGCTATCAAACAAACAGGTTTCGGCTTATCAATCAAACAAGTCTAAAGGCTTAATGGGACTTCACTAGGGATAATTTCAATGGCCGTAATACAAGTAGAGTCGAGAATTGGCTTTTTAAAAGAGACGCCTCAATCACATTTCCTAATTCATACAAGCTACTAATTTAACACATAGAAGACAAATTCTAGATATCAATCGAAGGAAGAACCAACAACACTCACAACACATGACATCATGAAAAATATAAAGATATATCAACTAACATGCTCATACAACTTGCATTACAATATTTCTACACAATTAAGCCCATTTAGTTTTGATTCAAAACTAAGAACAAATTCTTGTTTCAAGGTTAACATTCTATTACACTCTCCAATTATGATTACCCATGTTGTTTGGCTAACTTTTTCGGACATAGTTTCAGAAGACCAAGGTTGGTTTCTCAATCCTACTCCTTTATGTTACTAATTTTCCCTTAAGACAGTCGTTATCTATCCATCATTGGGAACTGTCACTCTTATGACGTTTCTAAGATTCAATAAAGCAATAAAACTAGTCATAGTTAGTTCAAAGGGACTATCCTCAGTAAAAGTACCGAAAGCAAACGTTGAGGAACCCAAATTAAAAAAATGTGACTAAAAACTAACCTAAAACTAACACTAGACTCGATAAAGCAGTAAACAACTATATATGACATATACGCACCCCACACTTAAAAATAAGCATTGTCCTCAGTGCAAAATTAAAGCTAAGTATAGAGATAGGAACACTCCCTTAGGCCTCTAGGCCTCATCGTCATCACGAGAGGAATTCACCTCATCCTTAGCCATAACACCCTCATCATCATTGTCATCAGACACATCATCACTAGTGGCCTTATCATCATCCAGAGGTTTCGAAAATGGGGGAGCAATCCTACATAAGGACGCTGCACTTTCGGTCAAATGGGTAGCGATCCACCAGGTTTTCCATCTCTTCATATGTAATTGGCTTTCCTCATTTGCACCTGCAGCTCTGCCATACTGAACATTCTTGCCATGACGTTGTCATCATGAGCTTGTCTCTCTTGATAGACAAGATAGGTCCATGGGACGTGTCTAGTGCCTTTGTTCGGGTTACATCAACTAACTTACCCGTCATATTTGGGTTAAAATCAATAGTCAAGTCTACCGCCTCCCATTAATACCCTAGGCTCTTAGAAAATGTGTTACCAAACCCCCGTAACAAAACCTCAATCTCAAATTATTCCTAAACTTCATCATGGTTTGCCTCAAAATTTCCCCTATAGTAATGAGCATCGCTTTCATCAGCATATAAACCAGAACCACCCTATACCATGTCACCTTAGTAAAATGTTTAGTGTGCATCAACACACTACACACTATTTTCAACCACACCCAGGCTACCTGATAAAATTAGCAAAGTAGAGGGTATTATGCCTCCCAGTATCCTTACTGCACTCCCACTAGCCATTGACTCTACCCTACATAATGTATGGAGGATATACCTATATGGAGGTTTATCCTTCATTGTATTAAAGTCATTAGAATCAGAATTTGGGGTCCTAAACACGCATTCAATATTTTATCCAAAAATCTTATATCATTTCCCTGGATAGACACAATTTTATACTTATTTTCAGTGGTTCCCCCTCAAGCTCCTCAAAAACCCTCAAGTTCCTATTGAAGAATGAGCTATGTCTAATCTTGAGATTAGGTCAACCATTCATAGCTTGACTCAAGTGTTATCCACTCAAGTTGCTAGGCATACTAGGGTGCAAGTGAACCCCAATGCTAGCACCACCACATCAAGTATAAGCAATTTCACAAGGATGAATCCCCCTACTTTCTTTGGCTCCAAAGTGGAGGAGGACCCGCAAGGATTCATTGATGAAGTCTTCAAGGTACTAGGCTATGGGAGTGTCTTCTCAAGAAAA
This sequence comes from Solanum pennellii, assembly GCF_001406875.1. Taxonomy (NCBI): domain Eukaryota; kingdom Viridiplantae; phylum Streptophyta; class Magnoliopsida; order Solanales; family Solanaceae; genus Solanum; species Solanum pennellii. The sequence goes on from NC_028644.1 coordinate 29,670,114, forward strand.
GCAGAACTAGACGCCTATCAACTTAAGGATGTAACTCAAGTTTGGTATGAAGAATGGAAGGAGAGGCTAGTTAGAGAAGGTCGGATTATTTGGGGGGCTTTATAGATGGATTGCCTTGATAGGTTCTTTCCCTTGGAATTAAGGGAGAGGAAAATGTACGAATTCATCAATCTTCGCCAAGGGTGTATGAGTGTGAAGGAATATAGCCTCAAGTTCACTCAACTATCCAAGTATGCTCCTACTATGGTGGCAGATTCTAGGGCTAAGATGAATAAATTTGTGATGAGGATATCCGATCGTGTGATTTATGAATGTAGATCAGTTATGTTGATTCCTAACATGGACATCTCTTGTCTTATGGTTCATGTCGAACAAATTGAGGAGCAAAAGCATAAGCAAGTTGGTAAGGAATTTAAGAGGACAAGGGCCGAAGATGGAAATTCATCTCAGAATAGATTTGAGGTGCAAGATAAGCTAAGGTTCAAGTAGAGGTTACCCAATCAAAGCCCTTCTACCACCCCAAGTATCAACAAAGGTAAAGGGTCTACACCCAAGCCTCAAGAAGGGAAAGGTAGAGGTTCCTATGTTGAGAAGCCTATTTGTGCTAAGTGTGGTAGAAAACATGAAGGCAAGTGTCTAGTGGGCATGGGAAATTTCTATAGTTGTGGTAAGAGTGGACACATGAAGAGGGATTGTCCTATGATGAAGGCTCAAGCAAGGGAAAATGCTCAAGTACAAGAAAGTGCTCCCAATCCCGATGCTCCTAAGAAAAATCACTTCTATGCTCTCCGCTCTAGGGATGATCAAGAGGAGTCTCCCAATGTTGTCACCGGTATGTTACAAGTGTATTCCATTAATGTGTATGCTTTACTAGATCACGGTGACACCTTATCTTTCGTAACTACTTTAGTGGACATGAAGTTTAATATGTTACCCGATGTTTTAATTGAACCTTTTTCGGTTATTACCCCGGTGGGTGAATCCGTTGTTGCTAAAAGAGTCTATAAGATTTGTCCCATAATATTGCCCAATAGAGTTGCGTTGGTCTATTTGGTAGATCTTGATATGTTGGACTTTGATTTCATATTGGGGATGGATTGGTTACATGTTTGTTTTGCTTCCACCTATTGTAGAACAAGGGTAGTTAATTTCCAATGTCCTAATGAAACTGTCTTAGAATTGAAGGTGGGTAACTCAATCCTAGAGGTCGAATCATTTCGTATCTAAAAGCTTGTAAGATGATTTCTAAGGGATGTCCCTACCATATTGTGAGGGTCAAGGACCTTGAATTTGAGGTTCCTCTACTAGAGTCGGTGCCCGTAGTGAGGGATTTTTCAGAAGTCTTCCCCGATGATTTGCCTGGAATTCCTCCCAAACAGGACATAGATTTCGACATAGACATGTTGTCGGATACTAAACCTATCTCAATCCCTCCTTACCGGATGGCTCCGACCGAGTTGAAGGAACTAAAGCTTTAACTCAAATATTTACCGGACAAAGGTTTTATACAACCTAGTATTACCCCTTGGGGCACTTCGGTGTTATTTTTAAATAAAAAGGATGGATTCCTTCGGATATGCATTGATTATGGTCAACTAAATAAGATTACCATAAAGAACAAGGATCCTCTCCCTAGGATCAACGATTTGTTTGATCAACTTCAAGGGGAAACCTACTTTTCAAAAATTGATTTCAGGTAGGGGTATGACCAATTTAGGTTGAGAGGTGAATATATGGCTAAATCGGATTTCCAAACTAGGTATGGTCATTATTGTCATGACCCGAATTCTGGAATCCGAATCGCAACCAGCGTCGTTGACCTCTAAGAGGTCGCAGAGAAGCCTCTTTTTGCATTCATCACATTTATACGGTTAATTTTAGCAGAAAATTTAAAACTTTTTGTTTCTAGTTGAAGTATATATAGACTTCACATAAACACATATTTGTAAGGAAGTTCATTTCTCATACATCAACCATCTAATTATAAGATCTTGCAACTTGAAAGAAATGGAATCTCATGTCATAAGTAATACTTGCCAAAACGACATCATTAAAAGCGTCTGAATAAAATAGGAAAGAAACACTGATGAAACATACCCCACTAGTTCAAACCTACGACTATGCTAGAAATATAAAGACATGCATCCTCGAATGCATGAGGACCTACCAAGTCCAGATGAAATCTCTGAGTCTGAACAGCTGCAATGATACCCTCAATGTCCACCTGAGCCTGCACCTAAAATAGTAACATTGTATGGAATTAGTACACACTTGTACTAAGTTTGGGTACATGAAATAACACGTAACAATAATGCATGAACAAGAATGGATCTTCCTAATCTACATGCTTTCTTAGAAGGTCAAGTCTCTTGTCTTTGACTATTTCGTAATAGGAAGGTCACACCCTGAATATGTCACACATTATACACACATAGGTTCACATAATATACATTTCATGTTTCATATAGTATACATATTCATAGACATGAGACCTTGGAATCATGGACGTAGCATTAAGACATCTTAAGTGAGGGCCCAACATATGGGATCTCAACCCGAGGGTCTCCTTTAGCAAACACAGAGCCTGCTTCATTCGTTCATTTGTACTTCACATTATTCATTTAATTCATTCATAGGCTGATGTAGACACCATCTATACCTAGGATGAAGTTTAAGACTCTCATCGGGATCATGAAGTGCAATGACCAAGAATGACCTAATGTCATTACTTGAATCCGGTTTCACCTCTTGATTGTCTTGCACAAACACCTTCGTATCGTTCATTTCATTATCTTTAATACTTTGAGAAACTTCAACCTTAACCGACATAGATCATGTGAGCATTATGAAATCCGGTGTCTCCCCCACACTGAAAAGAGGTGGAGTCACTGGCCAAAGTGAAACAAAAAACATGCTAGCTTTAGGGGTTCGAACCAAGCTAGTCCCCTATGTTGGCAACATAGTTCAAAGACTAGGAGAGTTAAGGAGACCTATATCCACCTTGGTGGACACTCTCATCTCATGATATTTATGTGAACCTCCGCCCTTCCCTAAAGAAAGGCATCATCACTCATAGCTAGCCTAACAGTGCTTAGTTTAAAGTTCCTATTTACATTCAACTCATACGTCATCGAAGCTTGCTTCTTAGCATGAGGTAGTCAAATATCTCATAAGATGATTTCTCATCTCTTCTTTACGTATTAAGTGTGAATTGTCCTTACACTTACATATAGAAGGTGATTGAGACTTGTCTCTTAATATTCCACACTTTCTTAGGTGAGTAGTTTTAGTGACCTTTACTTAGGATTGTTTGAGACTTGTATCACCATTCGTATTAGACTCTTATCATGTTATCACCATTTTCATTAGCATCATAGCTTAACATAATTACTCACATCATTACGTGAATGTTCATTTTTTCATCTTGCCCTTAACTTACATCATATGCCATGCTCATGGCCTTTAGTGTACTTTACACTCATGGTAGTACCCCTTTCGGGTTACTCATATCTAGTTAAGTGTTTCATGATCATTTAAGTATATATTGTGCAAGACTTATGCATCTTGTACATTCGGTCAAGGGGACCCGAGTTTGATCCCTAGTGGCTGCGTTTTGTTTTATTATTTGGAAGACTTATATGCCTCACAATTTCGGTCAAGAGGACCCGTGTTCGAATCCCTTGGGCAGCATATATTTTTTGATTATATGTGAGACTTATGTATCTCACACATTTGGACTTGGAGCCAGGCTTGATTCCCCTCTCTCACACTATTTCTTTTTCTTTTAATTCAAGGCCTCTTCTCTTAGTGTTAGGACCTAGAGGTCTCGAGTTCTACCCTCAATGGCAGCATCTCTTCATTTGTTTTTTTTACAAGTGGTTAACAGAGACTTAGTCAATTAGTATAGGCCATTAGTTCATTTTTTGAATTTAGCCTAGACGTTTAGCTTAGAGTTTTACATGAACTTTTAACCAACATTTTGTTTTAAATAATGTCCATCTACGCGTAGCACCTCTTAAGTTCTAAGGCGTGACACTTTAACCCAACTTCGTAATCACAGTAACTCACGATTTCGTATGTATTAACCTTTGTTGTGCAAAAATTTCTTTAGTTTCTATAGTTAAGCATTCGGGTTCATTAGGGCCTTAGATTAATATTTAGTCCTTGTGGAATTGACATCAAAGTTCCTTTGTGTAATTGAGACCATGGACGAGAGTCTTAGACTCCAAAGAATCGATAGCCTAACATTTTATTAAGGTACCATAACTACATTTTCTTATTCATGAACATCACGATTTCTTCTTGCATGTTAAACACACAACATTATGTAACACATAATTCACATTTTCTTCAAGTACTCCGTAACAACATAATCACGGGAAAATAGCATATTTGTGCACATGTTACCTTCAACATTAGGATGTACATAACAAAATCATAATCAGTCCAAGAACACACACTGCACACAATCACAATCATTTCTAAAATCATCTACCAGAAGTCATACCAACGCATGCATAAATCGTTCATTGGATCTAATGACAAGGGCATGCAACGGGGACAACCTTAGTTTTTAAATTGGAATTGAACTGAGCCTTAGGGGACTCTTGGGAAAGGGACCAAGAGAGAATAAAGCTCATTCCTTTTCAACGTTGACAACAACCACTAACACGTCCTAACCCACACATAAGATCTCTCTTCCAAGCCTTGGTTCTTTCTCACAAGTGAAGTTTCTCTACGTGATTTCTCAAAACACTTAGACGAACAATTTTTCTTTTCATTTTTTGATTGATGGAGACGAGAACTCTTTGAACTAGCAAAATTTTTTTACTTTTCATTTTTTGAAGTGTAAGATAAAGCTGAAAACGTTTGTGGATGTATAATGAGTTAAGAGTGCACATTGAGTACACTCCTAGTGGGTGTCGTGCGCTACTTTCCTTGGGGAGTTTGTTGTTGACTTATTCAACATAATTTAAATGATAAAATTAGATTATAATATACATATCAAGTTACCATAATTCCCGTCCTGATTTTTGTTAAAATTTAATTCACCTAAGTCGTCCCTTTTTGTGCCTCCAACACGGCTTGAACCCGAGTGTGGAGATCCGGTCAAACTCGGGTTTGACCACAGAGCTTTGACAAATTTTGAATATTTAAAAACATTATTTAATTAATTAAATATCATCCTAGGGTAATTATCATACTACCCCTAGCCTTGAAATTATCTTTTTACCCCTAGAACCCTTAAGACGTAGGATTAACTCTCTAAGTCCGGTTAAGACTCACCCGGGTGAATCCTAATTTTCGGGGCCCTATCATTGCTGGAACCAACCCTGCCTCGCTAAACCAACTCACCAAGTTGGTTGGCTTGGCTCGTGCATAGGTCCAGGGGTCCGGTTCCACGCGCATCAAGCAGTGTGAACCCGTCTAACCGATGCATTCTAGGTGCGTATAGGTCTTACTTAGCATAGTCATTTTCGGATTGTTACATTATCCTCCCTTAGGAAAATTCGTCCCCAAATGAAACTACTCATCATTTAACAAAAAGGGTGATTTTCGAAAGCTACTCTATCATACTCAAACATTTCTCCTTTGTGAACATTTGATTCACACTTATTCGGATAATGTATACCATTTAAGCTTATCTAAAGCTTCATATTAAAGATTGAGGAATTTCCTTCTCAATCACACTTATCTTAATGCACACCACAAATCATGCAACACAGAAAACATGCCTATGCTACACAAAAATAGCAACATAAATTGTAAACATTACTTCATTTTAACTCATATAGTGCCATTATAACATATACGATTAGTGACCTATCACACCAAGTTTACTATAACACTTTGAACTTAGAGTTTCATAAACGCAAATCAGACTTTAGGAATAGAATATCTAACCTTAGGCACTGAACAAATGAGGATAGCGGGATCTCATATCAGCCTTGGCCTCCCACGTTGCTCCCTCCAATGTGGTTCCGCCATAGGATTTTCACGGTGGCAACCTCCTTGTTCCTTAGTCGCTTCACTTGACGATCTAGAATTGCGATTGGAACCTCTTCATAGGAAAGGTCCTCACCAACTCCTAACCCCTCAGCAGGAAGAATGGATGCTGGATCATCTAGCCACTTCTTGAGCATTGAAACGTGAAACAGTGGATGAACACAAGCCAAATCTTGAGGTAACTTCAATTCGTAGTCAACATTTCCTACTCTCTCCAAGACCTCATAAGGACCTATATACCTCGGACTCAACTTACGTTTCTTACCAAACCTCATCACCCCTTTCATAGGTGATATCTTCAAGTAGACCTGATCACCTACCTCAAACTCTTGAGCTCTCTTTCTGTTGTCTGCGTAGGATTTTTAACGACTGTAAGCAGTAGCCAATCTATCTATGATCATTCTCACCTTCTCCATAGCCTCATGTACGATCTCAGGGGCGAGGATGGCAGATTCTCCTACTTCAAACCACCCAACAGGAGACCTACATCTTCGGCCATATAGTGCTTCAAAAGGTGCCATCCCAATACTGGAATGGTAGCTATTGTTGTAGGAGAAATCTATCAGCGGCAAGTGATCATCCCAACTCCCCTTGAAGTCAATAACACAATATCTCAACATGTCTTCAAGGGTATGGATGGTACGCTCTGCTTGTCCATCCGTCTGTGGATGAAAAGCAGTACTAAGCTTTACCTGTGTACCCAAGCCTTTTTGGAAAGATCTCCAAAAATAAGAAGTGAACTGGGCTCCCCTATCCGAGATGATAGACAGAGGAATCCCATGCCATCTCACTATCTCATCAATATAAAGCTTGGCATAATCTTCAGCTTTGTAAATAGACTTCATAGGTATGAAGTGAGCGGACTTGGTCATTCTGTCAACAATATCCCAAATGGAATCATGTAGTTTCCTAGTCTTTGGAAGACCAACCACAAAATCCATATTGATAGCCTCCCATTTCCATGTTGAAATCTCAATTGTCGGATACTCCTCCACGAATTTAGAGATATCTCTCTTCATTCCTTCCCACCAAATAGACCTCGTTAAGGTCATGGTACATCTTGGTGTCACTTGTATGATTGGAATACCTGGAACCATGAGCTTCTGCCAAAATATTAGTCCTCAAATTATCAACATTAGGCACACATAACCTGTTTTGGTACCTGAGTACACCATCCCCTCCTAGGGAAAACAATTCATTCAACTTACTCAATACTTAGTCTTTCAACTCCATGAGTACTAGGTCGAGATGCTGATTGGCTTTAACATCTACAACAAATGAGGATTCGGGGCTTGAGTAAACCGAAACAACCCCACTTGGTGCATCGGCCAGCCGTACACCTAATCTAGCCAATTGGTGTACCTCTTTAAACATCTCCTTCTTCTCTTCATCAATATGAGACATGATGCCCATTCTCAATCGACTCAACACATTAGCCACTACATTGGCCTTACTTGGGTGATAATAAACACTCTTATCATAATCTTTGAGCAGTTCTATCCATCTCCTCTGACGAAGGTTCAACTCCCTCTACGTAAAAACATACTGAAGAATTTTATGGTCAGTATATACATCAACATGTACACCATATAAATAATGTCTCCACACTTTTAATGCAAACACCATAACAGCTAACTCAATATCATGAGTAGGATAGTTCTTCTAGTGGATCTTCAACTGTCTCGATGCATATTCAATCCCCTTGCCATCCTGCATAAGAACACATCCCAAACCTACTCGGGAAGCATCAAAGTACACTACATATCCTGCACCACTCCTCGGCAACGTGAGAACTAGGGATGAAGTGAGTCGGTCCTTGAGCTCTTGGAAGCTCTTATCACATTTATCCAACCACTCAAACTTTACCTTCTTCTTCATCAAGGATGTCAGTGGAGCCCGCAATAGTTGAAAAGACTTCCACAAACCTGCGATAATAATTGGCTTAGCCTAAAAAACTCCGAATACTGTAGGAGTAAGGGGTGTCGACCAATTCTTCACCGCCTCAACCTTCTTAGGATCAACTTAAATACCTTGTCGGTCATAACATGACCAAGAAAGGTCACTGATCTCAACTAGAATTCACATTTGCTAAACTTTGCATACAGCTGATGTTCTCTAAGTACCTGCAATGTCTTTATCAAGTGTACCTCATTCTCTTCTCTACACTTAGAGTATATGAGAATGTCATCTATGAATACTATGACGAAGGAATCAAGGTACTCACGGAAAAATCTATTCATAAGGTCCATGAACAAGGATGGTGTGTTAGTGAGACCGAATGACATGACCAAAAATTTATAATGCCCATATCTAGTATGAAAAGCCGTCTTAGGAACGTCTTCTCGCCTCACTCTAAGATGATGATAGCCTGACCAAAGGTCTATCTTGGAAAAGAAACTTGAACCTTGTAGTTGGTCAAATAAATCATCAATTCTGGGAAGAGGGTACTGATTCTTTATAGTGACTTTGTTGAGTTGCCGATAATCGATGCACATTCTAAGGGTTACATCCTTTTTCTTTACGAACAACACTAGAGCACCCCATGGGGATATGCTCGGCTGGATGAAGCCTTTATAATGTAGATATTCTAACTGCAACTTCAACTCTTTGAGTTTAGCTGGCGCCATCCTATACGAGGGAATAAAAATTGGCTTGGTGTTGGGATCAAAATCAATACCAAAGTCAATCTCACGTTCAGGAGGGGTTCCTGGTAAATCCTCCGGAAAGATAACTGGGAACTCATTAACTATTGATACGAGTCTATGAAAGGAACTTCTTAATCGAAGTCATTGACTCTAACTAAGTGGTACAAACACCCTTTAGCTATCATGTTATTGGGCTCTAAGTGTGAAATAATTTGGCCGACTGGACTTGAACCATGCCCTTCCCATTCCCGCTCTAACTCATTTGGAAACTGAAACCTCACTACCCTCTTTCGACAATCTATGGTGGCATAACACTTGTAGAGCCAATCCATACCCAAGATTATATCAAAATCGAGCATGGCTAATTCCACAAGATCAGCATGAGTGACTCTATCAAGGATTTGAATTGGGAAATTTTTATACACTTTTTCTTGTCTAATGCCGTCTCCTATGAGGGTAATTAGATCTAACAATGCAAACACTAGGAAAGTAAAGACAAACAACGTACCCGTGACAACATCAGCTGACTTCTCTTGCTCTTCTCTACTTTTCAGTGCATAGAATCGGTTCCTCTTAGGAGGTTTGACTGCAACATTAGCATTTGGCCGAGGCTGAGCATCTGCCTTGGCCTTATCCATTGTTTGAGGACAATCTCGGACCATGTGTCCAGTCTTGCCACACTCGAAGTAGGTGTTAGTACCTATTAAAAACTCACCTCCATGGGGACACCCATATTTACCACAAAGCTTGCTTTTTCGCTGGACGTTCTGATCATTGCCCTTTCTAGGCCAGACTTATTCACTTTGGCATTTGCATTTCCTGAAGAAGTAGAATTACCTGAATATCTCTTGAACTTAGGTCTGTTTTGGACTCCAAATGAGCCCCTGCCCAAGCTAGGACCAGCCTGATCCGCAGTCCTAGGCTTCTCGCTTTCATGTTCTCTCCTCTTACAGCGGCTCTCCTCCACTTGCTGAGCATGCACCATCAACCTGCCCAAATCCATGCTATCATGCAACATGGCTGCCCGACAATCTTCCACTAGATCCTCCATCACGCCTGTCACAAATCTGCTCATTTCATCCCTGCTATTTGCCACCAGAGAAGAAGCATACTTTGAGAATTAAACGAATTTCAAGGAATACTCCTTGACATACATACCTCTCTATCTCAGGTTGATGAACTCTTCAACCTTAGCTTCTAGTTGCACTCTGGGGAAGAATCTCTCCAGAAAGGAAGTCTTGAGAACATCCCAAGTGATGGGAACATCTCCACGTGCTCGGCTATCAGCCCACATTCGGTTCCAAATCTGTGCCACATCCTTGAGTTGATATGCAATCAACTCAGCCTTTGCCTCCTCATCTACTCCCATGGCACAAAGGATCTTTTGGAACTCATCCACAAACTCCTGGGGATCCTCATGGGTCTTGGATCCGTAGTAAACTGGGGGAGTTCATTCTGGTAAAGTTCCTCAGCCAGCTAGCCATGGTGCTAGAATGAGGGTTCTCTCTGGGAGCACCCTCTCTTGCGGATTGAGCTGTGATGGCTTGAGCTTGAGTAGTGATGGCTTGTGCCATCTGCAGCAAAACATTCCTCACTTCAGCATCTCTCAACCAAGTTGGATTGACAGGCACATGATTAGCAGCAACTGGGGCTTGAGGAGGAACATGATTTCCTCCAGAAGCTGCCTCACCTACCCTCCTGTCTTCATTTTTCCCTGTATTCATTATCTACATGAAGATACGAGAAGAGAGTTAGATTATTAATTGCACAATTATGTCACAATTCTACATACCACGATAAAGAGTAGAAGAAGGGAAAATTTCCTAAGCATTATGCAGTCTCTAATTCATGATAGTGGTGTACTTCACTACCATAACTTAGAAAATACTTAACGGGGTTTATATGAGCCTGATGTCTTGGATATTAAACCTAATGCTTTGATAGAAAGTTTGTCACGACCCCATTTCGAAATCCGAATCGCAACCGGCATCGTTGACCTCTTAGAGGTTGCAAACAAGCCTCTTCTTGCATTCATCACATTCATACGGTTAATTTTAGTGGAAAATTTAAAATTTTTTATTTATAGTTGAAGTATATATAGAATTCATATAAACGCATATTTGTAAAGAAGTTCATTGCTCAATCATCAACCACTAATTATAAGATCATGCAACTTGAAAGAAATGGAATCTCATGTCATAAGTAATACTCGTCAAAACGGCATCATTACAAGCGTTTGAATAAAATAGGAAAGAAACACTAGTGGGACATTCCCCACTAGTTCAAACCTACTACCAAGCAAGAAATATATAGGCAGGCATCCTCGAATGCATGAGGACCTACAAAGTCCAGATGAATCTCTTAGTCCAAACAACTGCAATGATACCCTCAAAGTCCAACTGCAATGATACCCTCAAAGTCCACCTAAGCCTGCACCTAAAATAGTAATAATGTATGGAATTAGTACGCACTTGTACTAAGTATGGGTTCATGCAATAACACATAACGGTAAGGCATGAACAAGAATGGATCTTCCTAATCAACATGCTTTCTTAGAAGGTCAAGTCTCCTGACTTTGTCTATTTCGTAATAGGAAGGCCATACCATGAATATTTCACACATCATACACACATAGGTTCAAATTATATACATCTAATGTTTCATATAGTATACATTTCATAGACATGAGACCTTGGAATCATGGAAGTAGCATTAAGACATCTCAAGTGAGGACCAAACATATGTGATCTCAACCAGAGGGTCTCCTTTAGCAAACCCAGAGCCTGCTTCATTCGTTTATGTTTACTTCACATTATTCATTTCATTCATTCATAGGCTGATGTAAATACCAGCTATACCTAGGATGAAGTCTAAGACGCTCATCGGGATCATGAAGTGCATTGACCAACAATGACCTAATGTCATTACTTGAATCCGGTTTCACCTCTTGATTGTCTTGAACAAACACCTTTGGTATCATTAATTTAATTATCTTTAATACTTTGAGGAACTTTAACCTTAACCGACATATATCATGTGAGCATGATGAAATCCGGTGTCTCCCCCACTCCGAAAAGAGGTGGAGTCACTGGCCAAAGTGAAACCACAAACATGCTAGCTTTAGGGGTTCAAACCAAGCTAGTTCCCTATGTTGGCAACATAGTTCAAAGACTAGGAGATTTAAGGAGGCCTATACCCACTTTGGTGGACACTCTCATCTCATGAGATTTATGTGAACCTCCACCCTTCCCTAAAGAAGGCATCACCACTCATAGCTAGCCTATCAGTGCTTAGTTTAAAGTTCCAATTTACATTCAACTCATACGTCATCGAAGCTTTCTTCTTAGCATGAAGTAGTCATAGCTCATTAGATGATTTCTCATCTCTTCTTTACGTATTAAGTGTGAATTTTCCTTACACTTACATATATAAGATGATTGAGACTTGTCTCTTAATATTCCACACTCTCTTAGGTGAGTACTTTTATTGACCTTTACTTAGGATTGGTTGAGACTTGTCTCACCATTCGTATTGGCCTCTTATCATGTTGACACCATTTCATTATCATCATAGTTTAACATAATTACTCACCTCATTACGTGAAGAGAGAATTTTTTCGTCGAAAGTTTTGTGTTGAAAACTTGGATTGGACGTGAGTTTTGGAGAGGGTTTGGGGAAGCAACTTCAAGGTTTGAAATTCAAAATAAGGTATGGGTTTTATTCTCTCTTGGTCTCTTTCCCAAGAGACCCCTTAAGGTTCATATCATTCATTCGAAAACAAGGATTATTTCCCCTTTTGCATGCCCCTGTCACTAGCTCCCAATGAATCGTAGTTTGGGTATGATTGATGGTATATTTAGGTGTATGTTATGTTTTCATGATGTATATGATTACGTTGTGTACTTGAAATCGTATGATATACAACTATGTATTCGAAAGTTTGTGCAAGTGTGTGCATGTGCAAAAATGTTACTGTGAATTAGGCCGAGTTAAGGTTTCAAGTTTAATATTGTTTTGGTTGTCATTTTACGTACATAAATCTATGTAAATCGCGATGTTCATTAAAATGGAAATGGGGATGATTTGAGTGTCAACATTTTGGCTAAACGAATCCATGAAATACTCCCAAGAAGTGTTAAACGATCCATGAATTTTCCTAAGTTTTCAAGTGGATATATTGATGAAAATAAGTTAAGAAAATGATTAAGTTTCTACCAAAAAATATAAGTTTAGTTTAGTCTAAAATATAGTGAAGAAATCAGGAAAATTTAATTGATTTTAAAGGGATGAGGCCACCAGGATTCGAACCTTTGACCTCACCCGTTTGGTACCTTAAATTCGCAATAAAAGAAAAGGGGTCAGGGGGATTCGAAATGAGGTGTACTGGCTGAGAAAGGAGAGAGGAAAAAATTTAAATAAATAAAATGGAAGGCGTGGGAATCGAACCCACGACCTCCAGGCAGCGAATATAGGGAAAGAAAAATAAAAGAAAGGAAGTGTGAGGCGTGGGAATCGAACCCATGACCTCAAGGATGGAAAGGGAAAGGGCGAAATAAATAAGAAAAATAAAGTGAGGCTGTGGGGGCTCGATCCCAAAACCTCACTGCCAATGCATAGCCAAGTCTACTTTTAATCAAAAGTAAAATAAGGAGGCTGTGGGGGTTCGAACCCACAACCTCACAGCCCCTAGCGAAATAAAGCATAAATAAAGAGAGGTTGTGGGGGTTCGATCCCACAACCTCATGGTCCATGCGAATTGGACAACAAGAATTCAATTAAAAAAACGGGGTTGTGGGGGTTCGATCCCACAACCTTTCGGCCAAATAAGAGGAGAATCCAAGGAGAAAAATAAAGATAGAATGTTGATGTTGGGGCTCGATCTAGGGTCCCAATGTCATGAAGACTAAAAATAAAGTCAAGAACAAATTTAAGTATTGTCCAAGGGTTTCGAACTTGGGTTCCCTTGCCCAAATTTCCGTATTGATACATAAGTCATACGTGAATTAAATTTTCAAGAATAATGCCACCTACTTAGATCGAAATCGAGATCTTGGCATGCATAAAAGATACATAAGTCTTGTACTACATAATCTATCACTTAACGAACTATGAATGAAGCTTCATGGCTTGTATGTAATAGACCCATAAGTCTAGCATACGTTTAAAAATAAGTGAACCTAAGATGTATGTAATGAAATGAAGTAACCCTAGAAGGGTTAAGTATGAGTGTAAAACACACTAAATGACCAAGTGCATTGGCATACAATAAAATGATTATTATGTAATGAAATGATAAAACCCTCGAAGGGTTAAGTAAGAGTGTGAAACACAAAAATGGCCAAGTGCATTGGCATATGATGAAATGAACATTCACGTAAAATGGGGTGAGTAATTATGAAGAGCAATTGTACTAATGTTAATGAATGTGGTGACAACATGATATGAGGCTAATGTGAAAGATGAGAACAATCTCAAATGAGTCTAAGTAAATGTCACCAAAACGTACTCATCTATGAGAGTGTGAGTTAATGAAGAGACCAGTCTCTATGAACACTCAAATGAAAGTATTGATATTAACACACGTAATACTAATGATGAGATGAGAAATCATATATTGAGCTATGATGTCCTCATACTAGAATCCAACTTCCATGACGTGTGAGTTGAATGTAATGGAACTTTATACTGAGCACCGATAGACTAGCTATGAGCGCTGATGCCTTCTTTTGGGAAGGGCGGAGGTTCACGTAACTCTCATGAAATGAGACTTTCCGGCATGCCGGGTATGGGTCTCCTTATATCTCATAGTCTTTGAACCTATACTACCAATATAGGGATCTGGAGGGGTTAAATTCCCATGTACTCTAGCATGTTTTGGGTCACCTTGGCCGGTGATTCCACCTCTTTTCGGTGTGGGGGAGACACTGGATTTAATTATGCTCACATGATCTATGTCGGTTAAAGTTAAAGTTCACAATGAATGAATGAGGCTAGCCTCAAATGATGTACACAATGAAATGAATGATACCAAAGGTGTTAGGATAGGATAATCAAGAGGTGAGATAGACTCAAGTAATGATACTAGGTTATTCTTGATCATTGCACAGCAAACCCTATGAGAGTCTTAAACTACATCCTAGGTATAGCTGATGTTTACACTAGCTTATGAATGAATGAAATGAAGTACGTATGAATGAATGAAGCAGACTTTGTGTTTGCTAATAAAGACTCCCTAGTTGAGGTCCCAAATGTTGAGCCCTCATTTTTGAAAGTCTTAATGTCAAGTCTATGATTCCAACGTCTCATGGCATATGAATGAATGTTAAAAAAGATGTTATATGTTATATGCTATGTGATATGTGTTATGTGTAAAATGTTATGTGTTGTGTGAAATATGATAAGTATGATGATGCATGTTACTCTCATGGCATGACCTTTCTAATCCAAATTTGGAAAGTTCACTAACTTTCCTAATCCAAATTTCGCAAGTCCACTAATTTGACTTCCCATAATCATGTTGTTAGGAAAGAGCTATTCTTGCTCATGCATGTCCGTGATGTGTGCTTTCATATGCCCATACTTAGTACAAGTGTGTGCTAACCCTTTATAACTCTACAATTTTAGATGAAGGCACAGTTGGACGCTAGAGCTACAGGTTGACGCTGAACCTATCCGGACGTCGAGCATTCATCCAGACTTTGTAGGCCCTCATGATTTCGAGGATGCTTACCCATTTATATTCTAGATTAGTCTTACTATTGAGTTAGTGGAGTTTGTTCCACTAACGTTTCTTTCCTATATTATTTCGGACGTTGTATTGGTGCCATTTTGACAAGTATTCAGTTAATGCTATATTAAACTATTTCTTTCATTTGATGATCTTAATGTTAGATGGTTGATGGTGAATAAATTATGATTATATTATAAATGATTAGTAAGAATGTTAAGTAACAAAAATTTCAAATTTTCTATTTAAATTAACTGAGATGAAGTAACGATGACGTATGTACGCTTGTCTATGACCTCTGAGAGGTCAACGACGCCGGTCTCATCTGGGG
This sequence comes from Solanum pennellii, assembly GCF_001406875.1. Lineage (NCBI taxonomy): Eukaryota > Viridiplantae > Streptophyta > Magnoliopsida > Solanales > Solanaceae > Solanum > Solanum pennellii. Next base: position 29,685,823 of record NC_028644.1, read on the forward strand.
TCTAGATTTTGGTCGTGAAAAAGTTGGTATCAGATCACTAGGTTAAATTTCGAGAATAATAAGTTCACATCAACCACATTGAGTAGTTTCTAAGTTATGGTAGTGAAGTGCACCACTATCCTTAATTAGAGACTGCATGGTGCGTAGGAAAATTTCCCTTCTTCTGATCTTATCGTGCCTTTTCTAATGTTCAATTTCTTGGTGTTATGAGAGTGTCTAACATCAATCCTTTTTGTTTTCAGAGAATGAATACTAGGAGGAACGTTGGTTAGAGGAAAAGAGGAGCAGCTGCTGGGAACAATCAGGTTCCACCCCAGGCTCCAGCTGAAGGAGTAGCTATGCCAGTTAACCCAGCTGGGTTGACTGATGCGGAGGTGCGGGCATCTCTGGCCCAGATGGCACAGGCCATCACTATGCAGGACCAGGCCATGACTGCCCAAGTGAACCGACAGAATGTTGAGAGGGAGAACCCACCAGTGCGTAGCATGGCTGACAGGCTGAGAGACTTCACGAGGATGAACCTTCTTATTTTCATAGGGTCTAAGACTTCAGAGGACCCCCAGGAGCTTGTGGAAAAGGTGCATAAGATTTTGGTGGCTATGGGGGACACAAATACTGATAAAGCAGAGCTGGCTTCCTATCAACTCAAGGATGTTGCACAGTCTTGGTGCAAGATGTGGCAGGATAGCCGAGCTTTGAGCGGAGTTCCGGTCACTTGGGAGCTTTTTAAGACACCTTCCTGGAGATATTCTTTCCCAGGGAGATGAGGGAAGCGAAGGTTGAGGATTTTATCAACCTTAAGCAGGTATCAATGATAGTAAGGGAGTATTCCCTGAAGTTTTTCAAACTATCCAGGTATGCTACTTCCCTTGTATGTAACAGTAGGGATGAGATGAGCAGGTTCCTCAAAGGAATCAACGGAGATCTGGAGGAGGAGTGTCGGTCTACGATGCTCAATGATAACAAGGAACTCTCATGGTTGATGGTGCATGTCCAGCAGGTAGAGGATAGCCGCAAAAAGAGGGGCGTTCGTGATGATAGGAGGCCGAAGCCTCAAGATCAGGCAGGTCCCAGCCATGGAGGCCATAGAAACAATTTTGGCGTCTGTAAGCAGCCAGGTTCAGAAGGGGCAGCAGAGTTCCGGGAATTATAATTCCCAAAGGAGTACAACACCTAGAGGAGGCTGACCTTAGACCAAGAAGGGCAATGGAGGTGAGATGAAGCGTCCCAAAAATAACTGTGCTAAATGTGGCCATGCTCACGCTGAAGAGTGCAGACAGGGCACTAATGCCTGTTTCGGTTGTGGTAAGAGTGGGCATATGCTTAGAGACTTCCCATAGGACAGAGTTCAGGATGGAGGTAATGTTCAGCCTAATCCTAATCCACAGGGTGCAGCAGCAGCCGAGCCTCCTAAGATGAACAAGTTATGTGCCCTAAAGGGCAGGGAGGAGCAGGAGAAGTCCGCTGATGTGGTCACAGGTATACTGCAAGTACTCTCAACTTCTTGTTATGCTTTACTTGATCCAGGGTCTACGCTTTCCTTTGTAACTCCTTTGCTTGCTCTCTCTTTTGAAATATAGCCTGAAGTTCTGCATGATCCTATAGTGGTTAGTACACCTTTAGGAGAAACTGTAAGAACTGATAGAGTATACAAGGATTGCCCAATGGTTGTAAGTGGTAAGACTATGTGTGCAGACTTGGTTAAGTTACCCATGCATGATTTTGATGTTATCCTTTGCATGGACTGGCTTCACAGTTGTTATGCTTGTTTGGATTGTCGTTGTAGGGTGGTAAGATTTCATTTCCCTAATAAATAAGAACTGGTCTGGGAGGGGTACAGCTCGAGTCATCCTAATCCCTTGATTTCGAACCTTAAGGCCAATAAAATGATGTCCAAGGGGTTATTATGTCATATTATGAGTGAATGATTTAGATAATGACATTCCTTCCATAGACTCAGTGCCTGTTGTGAATGAGTTCCTAGATGTATTTCCTGATGATTTGCCTGGAGTCCCTCCTCCTTGAGAGATTGACTTTGGTATCGACTTAGAACCCGATACTAAGCCAATTTCGATTCCTCCCTACAGAATGGCTCCAGCTAAACTCAAAGAGTTGAAGCTGCAGTTAAAAGATCTCACTGATAAGGGTTTCATTTCGCCGAGCATATCCCCTTGGGGCGCTCCAGTGTTGTTTGTGAAAAAGAAGGATGGAACCCATAGAATGGGTATCGATTATCGGCAGCTCAACAAAATCACTATAAAGAATAATTATCCACTTCCCAGAATAGATGATTTGTTTGATCAGCTCCAAGGGTCTAGTTTCTTCTCTAAGATTGATCTTCGTTCAGGGTATCATCAGCTTAGGGTTAGGGATGGAGATATCCAAAAGACAGCCTTTTGTACCCGTTATGGTCATTATGAGTTCTTGGTTATGTCATTTGGTCTCACGAATTCCCCTGCTACATTTATGGATCTCATGAACAGGATCTTCCGAGAATACCTTTAATTTTTCGTCATAGTATTCATTGATGACATTCTCATCTACTCTAGGACCAAGGAATAGCATGAACAACATGACTAACCTTGCAGGTACTCAGACAACATCAGCTGTACACCAAATTTAGCAATTGTGAATTTTGGCTTAGATCAGTGACCTTCCTGGGTCATGTTGTGTCCTATCAAGGTGTAGAGGTAGACCACATGAAGACTGAGGCTGTTAAGAACTGGACAAAACCTCTTACTCCCACATATATCCGTAGCATCTTGGGATTGGCTGGTTATTACCGCAAGTTCGTGGAAGGTTTTTCTTCTATTTCTGCCCCACTGATAGCTCTAACTAAGAAGAAGGCCAAGTTTGAATGGACGGAGACTTATGAGAAGAGTTTCCAGGAGCTCAAGGACAGACTCACTTCAGCCCCGGTGCTTACTTTGCCTAAGTGTGGTGAGAATTACAGTGTTTATTTGATGCATCTAGGTTTGGTTTGGGTTGTGTTCTTATGCAGGGTGGTAAGGTGATAGCCTATGTGTCCAGACAGCTCAAGGTTCATGAGAAGAATTATCCCACTCATGACCTGGAGTTAGCAGCTGTGGTGTTTGCACTGAAGCTGTGGAGGCACTACTTGTATGGAGTGCATGTGGATGTGTTCACAGACCACAAGAGTCTCCAGTACGTGTTCACACAGAGGTAGTTGAATCTACGTCAGCGGAGATGGTTGGAGCTGTTGAAGGATTATGACATGAATGTTCACTACCACCCATGTAAGGCTAATATTGTAGCCGATGCTTTGAGTAGGATGATCATGGGAAGTATAGCCCACGTTGAGGATGAAAAGAAGGAGTTAGTGAAAGATGTACACAGACTGGCCAGACTAGGTGTGCGATTGGTTGACTCTACTAGTGGGGTGTTTCAGTTCATCCTAGTTCTGAATAATCCTTGGTAGTTGAAGTCAAGCAAGGGCAACATCTCGATCCTGTGTTGATGAAGCTGAAGGATTCAGTGTTGATAAAGATGAATGAGTTTTTCGCTTTGGGAGGTGATGGCATACTTAGGTATCAAGACAGGCTGTGTGTACCAGATATGGATGATTTGAGGACTAGGATTGTTGCAGAGGCCCATGGTTCCAGATATTCCATACATCCAGGTTCCACGAAGATGTATCATGATCTTAAATAGATTTATTGGTGGAATGGCATGAAGAAGGACATTAAAAATATGTGGCCAAGTCTCCTAATTGTCAGCAGGTTAAGGCTGAACATCTTAAGCCTGGCGGTCTTACTCAGATTATTGAGGTTCTGACTTGGAAGTGGGAGGCCATTAATATGGACTTCTTGGTTGGTCTTCCGAGGACTAGGAGACAACATGACTCCATATGGGTTATTGTGGACAGATTGACTAAGTCTGCCCACTTTATCCCTGTGAAGTCTATTTACAGAGTCGAGGACTATGCGAGACTCTACATAGATGAGATTGTGAGATGGCATGGGATTCCTCCGTCTATCATTTCAGATAGAGGAGCTTAGTTTACTTTACATTTTCGGAGATATCTCCAGAAAAGGTTGGGCACAAAGGTAAAGCTTAGTACTGCCTTTCATCCTTAGACTGATGGGCGGGCAGAGCGAACCATTCAGACATTGGAGGACATGTTTAGAGCATGTGTGATTGACTTTAGGGGTAGCTAGGATGACCATTTGCCTTTGATAGAGTTCTCGTATAATTATAGCTATCACTCCAGCATTGGGATGGCACCGTTTGAGGAACTATATGGTAGGAGGTGTAGATCTCAAGTTGGGTGGTTCGAGGTTGGAGAGTCATCCATTTTGGATCCAGAGATCATTCATGAGTCCTTAGAGAAGGTCAGAGTGATTAGGGATAGGTTGACTACTGCTTACAGTCGGTAGAAGTTATCTGCAGATAATAGAAAATGGCCCTTAGAGTTTAATGTTGGTGACCATGTCTATCTGAAGATATCACCTATGAAGGGGGTGATGAGGTTTGGCAGGACGGGGAAGTTGAGTCCGAGGTATGTTGGGCCTTACGAGATCCTACAGCGTGTTGGTGAGGTTGCCTATGAGTTGGCATTGCCTGCGGAGCTAGCTTCTATACATCCAGTCTTTCATGTATCCATGTTAAAGAAGTTCCTAGGTGATCCATCATCGATTCTACTATGGAAGGTTTGGGGGTCGATGAAGACTTGTCCTATGAGGAGGTACCTGTTGAGATCTCAGACAGACAGGTCAAAAGGCTGAGGAACAAGGAGATTGCCACACTGAAGGTATTGTGGAGAAATCATCTTGTTGAGGGTGCTATGTGGGAGGCTGAGGCCGACATGAGATCCCATTACCCTCATCTTTTCAGCTCTTGAGGTTAGACTTCCTACTCTTAAGTTTAAGTTTCCTTATCTCTCCATATTTTGTTGCTATTGCTTGGTTGTGCATAGTGATTATGTTATGATCTGACTGACATTACGCTAGATAGTGTTAGTGTCATTTGGGGATGAATGTTCCTAAGAGGGGGGATCATGTAACAACCCTAAAAATGAATAAGATAAGAAATGCTTAATGTGTCAAGAATGCCTACGATTAGACCAGGGTTCACACGGATTGATGCGCGTAGAACCAGACCTCGGAAACCTTACTAAAGACAATCCAAATATCTTGGGGAGTTATTTGAGCTTGGAAAGGTTGGGTCCAACCATATAGGGCTCTCGAATATGAAGATTTACTCGAAAGAGCATTTTACCGGACTTAAAAAGAAGAAATCTTAGGTTTGAAGGGCCTAGGGGTAAAATGGTCTTTTCCCGGATAAGGGTAGTATTGTAATTACCCTAAATATGTAATTAATTAATTAATTAATAAAGTGGAGGGGCAATTTGGGGTGAGAGGGTCGAAATTGAGCCCTTGAAGTGAAGTCTTGCTCCACCCGGGTTCTAACCTAGGTGGAAGCAATGGTTTAATGTGATTTTTTTTAATTGGTGAATTAATTTAATAAATTAATAAATTAATGGCTGATTTAAAAAGGAAAAATAATATTTTATCATTAATTATTATTTATTTATTAATTAATGTGTTTTTATGACTAAGTCTCCTAGTCGACTAAGTCTAAACTACTTCACCTCCTTTAACTCTCTCTCACGCTCGTCTCTCTCACATTTTCTCCACTCTTCTCACGATTTCTCTCTGCCTAAACAACTACAAGAACAGAAAAATTACTAGAGTTCTTCACACTTGAAGAACTCCCACGAAAATATAAGAAAACAAGCTAAGTGAACAAGTTAGTTAAAGAGAGGGTTTTTCCATCGAAAGTTGTGTTGAAAACTTGGATTGTACGTGAGTTTTGGAGAGGGTTTGGGGCAGAAACTTCAAGATTTGAACATCAAAATAAGGTATGGGTTTTCTTCTCTCTTGATCCCTTTCCCAAAAGACCCCTTAAGGTTCATATTATTCATTCGAAAACTAAAATTGTTTCCCCTTTTGCATGCCCCTGTCACTAGCTCCCAATGAATCGTAGGTTGGGTATGATTGATGGTAGATTTAGGTGTATGTTATTTTTTCGTGATGAACATGATTATGTTGTGTACTTGAAATGTATCACAGACAACCATGTATTCGAAAGTTTGTGCAAGTGTGTGCATGTGTAAAAATGTTACTGTGAATGTACTGTGAATTAGGCCGAGTTAAGGATTCAAGTTTAATATTGTTTTGGTTGTAATTTTACGTACATAAATCTATGTAAATTGTGATGTTCATAAAAATGGAAATGGGGCTGATTTGAGTGTCAACATTTTGGCTAAACGAATCCATGAAATACCCCCTCCCCCCCAAGAAGTGTTAAACGATCCATGAATTTTCCTAAGGTTTCAAGTGGATATATTGATGAAAATAAGATAAGAAAATGATTAAGTTTCCAGCCAAAAATATAAGTTTAGTTTAGGCTAAAATATAGCGAAGAAATCTGGAAAATTTAATTGATTTTAAAGGGATGAGGACACCAGGATTCAAACCTTTGACCTCACCCGTTTGGTACCTTAAATTCGCAACAAAAGAAAAGGGGTCAGGGGGATTCGAAATGGGGTGTACTGGCTGATAAAAAAGAGAGCAAAAATTTAAATAAATAAAATGGGAGGCGTGGGAATCGAACCCACGACCTCCAGGCAGCGAATGAAGGGAAAGAAAAATAAAAGAAAGGAAGTGTGAGGCGTGGGAATCGAACCCACGACCTCAAGGCTGGAAAGGAGAAAGGGCGAAATAAATAAGAAAATAAAGTGAGGCTGTGGGGGGCTCGATCCCACAACCTCACTGCCAATGCATAGCCAAGTCAACTTTTAACTAAAAATAAAATAAGGAGGCTGTGGGGGTTCGAACCCACAACCTCACAGCCCCTAGAGAAATAAAGCATAAATAAAGAGAGGCTGTCAGGGTTCGATTCCACAACTTTATGGTCCATGCGAATTGGAAAAGAAGAATTAAATAAAAAAAGGGGTTGTGGGGGTTCGATCCCACAAACCTTCGGCCAAATAATAGGAGAATCCAAGGAGAAAAATAAAGATAAAATGTTGATGTTGGGGCTCGATCTAGGGTCCCAATGTCATGAAGACTAAAAATAAAGTCAAGAAAAAATGTAAGTATTGTCCAAGGGGTTCGAACTTGGGTTCCCTTGCCCAAATTTTCGTTTTGATACATAAGTCATACATGAATTAAATGTTCAAGAATAATGCCACCTACTTAGATCGAAATCGAGATCTTGGCATTACATATAAGATACATAAGTCTTGTACTACATAATCTTAGAAAGATATGAATCACTTAACGAACTATGAATGAAGCCTCATGGCTTGTATGTATAGAACCATAAGTCTAGCATACGTTTAAAAATAAGTGAACCTAAGATGTATATAATGAAATAAAGTAACCCTAGAAGGGTTAAGTACGAGTGTAAAACACACTAAATGGCGAAGTACATTGGCATATGATGAAATGATTATTATGTAATGAATGATAAAACCCTAGAAGGGTTAAGTAAGAGTGTGAATCACACAAATGGCAATGTGCATTGGCATATGATGAAATGAACATTCATGTAAAATGGGGTGAGTAATTATGAAGAGCAATTGTACTAATGTTAATGAATGTGGTGACAACATGTTATGAGGCTGATGTGAAAGATGAGAACAATCTCAAATGAGCCTAAGTAAATGTTACCAAAACGTACTCACCTATGAGAGTTTGAGTTAATGAAGAGACCAGTCTGTATGAACACTCTAATGAAAGTATTGAGATTAACACACTTAATACTAATGATAGACTAGATATGAGCGGTGATGCCTTCTTTTGGGAAGGGCGGAGGTTCACGTAACTCTCATGAAATGAGACTGTCCGGCATGTCGGGTATGGGTCTCCTTATATCTCCTAGTCTTCGAACCTATACTGCCAATATAGAGATTTGGCGGGGTGAAATTCCCATGTACGCTAGCATGTTTTGTGTCACCTTGGAGGTGATTCCACCTCTTTTCGGTGTGGGGAAGACACTGTATTTAATCATGCTCACATGATCTATGTTGGTTAAAGTTAAAGTTTCCAATGAATGAGGCCAGCCTCAAATGATGTACACAATGAAATGAATGATACGAAAGGTGTTAGGATATGATAATCAAGAGGTGAGCTAGACTCAAGAAATGATACTAGGTTATTCTTGATCATTGCACATCAAACCCGATGAGAGTCTTAAAATACATCCTAGGTATAGCTGGTGTTTACACTAGCTTATGAATGAATGAAATGAAGTACGTATGAATAAATGAAGAAGACTCTGTGTTTGCTAATAAAGACTCCCTAATTGTTGTCCCATATATTGAGCCCTTGTTTTGGAAAGTCTTAATGTCAAGTCCATGATTCCAACGTCTCATGGCATATGAATGAATGTTATAAAAGATGTTATATGTTATATGCTATGTGATATGTGTTATGTGTAAAATGTTATGTGTTGTGTGAAATATGATAAGTATGATGATGCATTTTACTCTCATGGCATGACCTTCCTAATCCAAATTTGGAAAGTTCACTAACTTTCCTAATCCAAATTTTGCACGTCCATTGATTTGACTTCCCATAATCATGTTGTTAGGAAAGAGCTATTCTTGCACATGCATGTCCGTGGTATGTTCTTGCATATGCCCATACTTAGTACAAGTGTGTGCTAACACTATAGAACTCTACAATTTTAGGTGCAGGCACAGTTGGGCGCTAGAGCTACAGGTTGACGCTGAAGCTATCCGGACATCGAGCATTCATCCGGACTTTGTAGGACCTCATGCTTTCGAGGATGCTCACCCATTTATATTCTAGCTTAGTCTTAGGATTGAGTTAGTAAATTAAGTCTTGTTAGTGTTTAATTAGTAGTTTAAGCAAATTTCTCAAATTAATTTCCGCTTGACTGAATTTATTTGGACATCAGCAATTTGTATTTGTTAATTCGAAGTCCCTTAGGTACGAACATTTGGCTTGAAAGATCCACTTTAGTACTTGAGTGACCACGTGCACTTGCTTCTGCTTTTTGATGCAACAGCCTCGTAGTTTGCCTTTCATGAGTCCAACCTCTTTTTGGACAGCTTTTTGGACCTTCCTTTAGGTTCTCACCAAGGACCCTTGGGAGGCGGGGGTCTTAGAGGTGTCATATGAACATGTTTAGATATTAAACCATTTGAATAGGTAAGATATAGTAGATTAGGACTTAAATATTTCGTTTTATATTGATTAAGCTATTAGATTACATGATAGGCTCTAGCTTAGGTCATAAGATTTACAGGTGTTACAATCCCCATATCGTGCTCAATACTACTCCCAAAATATAATTAGCTCATATGTTTATAAAACCACTTCTTTTCTTTGATTTGAAAAAATTACTCAAATGTTAGATTAAAATCTCTTTCGGAATCGATGTTCCCTTTCTTTCTCTATTGTGAAAACATGATTAAACTCTTTGGGAATACATAGTCCCCATATTCTTCTTTGAAAAAATGAATTCAATCCTTACTCTTTACTCTTTACTCAACTTGAACCTTAAATCTTAAAACAAAGTTAACATGTTTGTAAAAGACTTTTGAAAACTTTATAAACTTCTCTTTTATTTGCTCCTTAACTTCTAGACTTGACTCTTACTTCTCTTGACTTCGATCTTAACATCCCTTGAATTGGATTATGGATTCAAGTTTCATGATATCATATTTATAGATGATTTCATGATGTTTATATGTACCTTAGAGTATTGGAATCAACTAGAAAACATAGGTACATTACTAAGGAACAAGTACAAAAAGGTCGGGAAGTAAAAGGGAGAACTGGCGACTCTGGCACTCTAATAGGCATGGGGCACAAGCCTTCAAAGTTCAGAGAACTTGTTGGGCGCTCTGGCTGGAGCGGCGCGGCATAGTCCAAATTTCAAAGGAACTTTTGGTGCACTCTAGGAGGTGAGGCGCCCCAACCCCCTCCTTAGAAAACTATGAACTTTCTTCTTCGTGTTTCAACTCTGAACCCTCTAATTTCACTTGGTTCTTTCCCCAAACACTTGAAATCACTTCTATCTTCAATATATGATAAATTCAACCCAATATCTCATTTGGAAACATGAGTCAAACCTCAAAAAACTTCAACAATACAACCCACATGAATTCAAACGAATATTATCAAGAACTCAAAGGATTTACTTTCAAATTAAACATTTTTCGCTGAATTGAATCATGATTGGAACTTGGGTGAACTAACCAACACTATGTGATATCACATACCTCACATGGATCACCCCTTGATGAAATCCACAAGCTAAACTCGATGCTCTTGACGAATCTTGAATGTTCTTCTCCTTTCTCCTCCTCCTTTCTCTTCTGTGAAACCCCTAGCTCTTCTTCCAAAAGTGTAAACTGACTAATATCAGTTTAGAACACTATTAATTACCCAAAAAAATTAAAAAAAATAATTGGGTAAGGAAAAAACCATAATTCCCCTAAAAAATCTGGATTGGACTTTCCTTATTAGAACACCTGACATCCTAATGACATAACTCACTCATACGAATTCGGAATCGCGCTAACTCGATAGCGTTGGAAAGATTATTACATGATCTTTACAAATATATCTTGAAGTAAACCTAAATCATCCAGAGGTAGGAGTTATGGCCATTTGAAATTGACCAAACATAATTTTTCCTAACTTAAACAAATTTCTAGATTTTCATTATTTCCAAAAAAATTGATTGTTTCTAGTTCTATGTTTCTTCCTAGTTATTTCAAATTTCAAGGTGTTACAATATATCCAGATGTCCCTTAATAGACTAAGGGTGGTAATATCAAGTTCAAATACCCAACAAGCAAATGCAAACAAACAACATGCTCACTCATAATTCAAAGAGTACTAAGAAGAGAGTTAGTACCTTACTATGCACTCTTTCCGGATTCATAGAGATGTGGATATATATTTTTCATATCCTCTTCAGCTTCCGAAGTAACTTCCTCAAAAGTTGGTTCCTCTAAAGGACATTAACCAATGCTACCTCCTTCGTTCTCAACTTGCAAACTTGGCAATCTATAATCTTAACGGGAATCTCTTAATAAGACAAGCTATCCTTGATCCTAATATCTTCTGTTTGTATGATCAATGAACGATCTCTCATGTACCTCTTCAACATGGAGTGTGAAATACCGGATGAACCGTTGTTAACTATTGTGTTAGGTCTAACTCATAAGCTACCTTACCAACCCTCTTAGATATTCTTAAGGACCAATATATCGGGGACTAAGCTTCCCCTTCTTGCCAAATCTCATAATTCCCTTCAAGGGTGAAACTTATAGATATATCCAATCATTTACTTCAAACTCTAGCTCCGTTCTCCTAACATCAGTGTATGATTCTAATGACTTTATGCCATTTTAAACCTCTCTTCAATCACTTTCACCTTCTCCATAGCTTGATGAACTAAATCTGGTCATATCAAACTTGCTTCACGAACTTCAGACCATCCAAAAGAAAATATGCATCTTCTCCCATAAAGAGTTTCATAAGTCATTTGGATGCTCTAGTGGTAAATATTGCTATAAGAAAACACAATTAGAGGTAGGTGATTATCCCAATTACACTTGAAATGAATCATACATGCCACAAGCATATCCTCTAAGGTCTGAATAGTGCGCTCTACTTGACCATCTGTATAAGGATGAAAGGTAGTACTTAAATTCACCTTTGAACCCAAGCCTTTTAGGAAATATTTCTAGAACTGTACAGTAAATTGTGCACCTCTATATGATATAATGGGTACTGGAACCCCATTAAGTCTTAATACCTCTTGAAGATATAACTTAGCATAATCTTTTGCCGAATGGATAGTCTGTAACGGCAAAAGTGAGATGATTTTTTTAATTTTATCGACAATCATCCAAATAGAATCATGTTGCATGTGTGACCTTGGTAAACTTTTGATGAAATCCATATTAATCATCTCTCACTTCCATTCCGGAAAATCTATGTTTTGGGCTAACCCATTGGGCATTTGATTCTCTGTTTTAACTTGTTGGCTATTTGCACACTTAGCAATAAATTCTGGAATGCCCTTCTTTATAATATTCCACCAATAGACTTCTCTAAAGTCGAGATACATATTTGTGGAACCTAGATGAATGGAATATATGCAGCTATGAGCTTCCTCAATGATCCTCTCTTGGAGCCCATCCACCATTGGTACACACAATATACCTTGATATCTCAAAACACCATCTCTCCTTATTCAAAAGCTAATGTTTTTTCTGATGAACATTTGCCTTCAATTCAAGAAAAATAGGGTCTATGTCTTGCTTATATTTCACTTCAGACAATAATAAATATTCAGCCCCATTCATCACCACTACTCCTCTTTTTGTTGAATCCATTAGTCGGACTCTTAAGCGTGCAATTCTTATGCACATTTGTCGCTAGCTCTCTCTTTTCTTCCTCAACATGGGCGGTACCACCCATAGACCACCTTCTTAAAGCATCAGGAACTTCATTATCCTTACCTGGATGTAAATTATACTTATGTCCATAGTCCTTGAGTAACTCTAACCACCTCCGTTTCTGAGATTAAGCTCTTTTTGAGTGAACACATATTGAAGGCTCTTTTGATCAATGAATACATCTACACGAACACCATATAAATAATGATGCCATATATATAAAGCAAATACTAAAGAAGTCAACTCTAAGTCATTGGTTGGGTAATTTTCTCATGAATTTTCAACCGTATGGAGGCATAAGCTATAACTTTTCCATTCATCATTAATACGCAACCCAAACCAACTCTAGGAGAATCATAATACACCACAAAACCTTAAGTACCTTCTGGTAAGGTCAAAAATGGGGCAGTAGTCAACCTCTTTTTCAATTCCTGAAAGTTTCTCTCACAAGCTTCAGGCCATTGAAATTTCACTATTTTCTGAGTCAACTTGGTCAAAGGATATGAAATAGATGAGAACCCCTCTACGAACCTTCTATAATGGCCAACCAAACCCAAGAAACTCCTAATATCAGTTGGAGATGTGGGTCTAGGCCAAGTCTGCACGACCTTTATTTTCTGAATATCAACTCTAATTCTATTACCAGAAATATGGCCCAAGAACACCACAGACTCAAGCCAAAACTCACATTTAGAGAATTTAACATACAACTCCTTATCGTTCAAAGTATGAAGAACTAAGCTAGCATGATATTCTTCATTCCTTGAATGGATTAGTATGTCATCAGTGAAGACGATAAAAAACATATCTAAACAAGGTTTGAAAACTCTATTCTTAAGGTCCATGAATGTTGCGCATTAGTTAAACCGAGCAACATAACAAGAAATGCATAAATTCCACATTGCTTTCTGAAATTTGTGTTTGGAATATCACATTCCCTTACTCTTAACTGATGGTACCCAAATCTATGTCTATTTTTGAAAACAAGACCCACCCTGAAGTTGATAAAAAAATCATTGATTCTTGGAAAAGGATTTATTCTTGATGGTAACCTTGTTCAACTGACGGTAATCTATACACGTCCTAAAGGAACCATCTTTCATTCTCCCAAAAAAGACAGAAGCGCCCCAAGGTGAGACACTTGGTCGAATGAAACCTGTATCTTGAAGATCTTTCAACTTCTCCTTATGATTTTACAGCTCTGCTGGTGCCAGTCTATATGGTGGAATAGAGATGGGACAAGTATTTGGGAGAATGTCTATCCAAAGTCTGTTTCTCTCTTAGGAGGGACTTTGGGTAGATCATCCGAAAAGACTTTTGGAAACTCTCTTACTATAGGAACTAACTGAATAGGAGGTACCTCAACACTAGATTCGTTAACTCAGACCAAGTGATAGACACAACCACTGGAAACTAATTTCCTTTCCTTAAGGTACAAAATAAAATGACCCTTAGGCACTACTGAACTACTACTCCACTCTATGACTTGCTCATTAGGAATCTTGAACTTGACAACTCAAGTCATAAAATATATTGAGGCATAACAGACATGAAGCCAGTCCATAGCTAGTATGACATAAAAATCTACTATGTCTAACTCAATTAAATCAGCCATGGTGTTCTTGTGATTGATAGAACTGACACAATCACGATACACTCACACTGCTAGAATAGACTCCCCAATAGGTGTGGAAACACAAAAAAGGTTCACAGAGTTTCTTAGGAATAACATCAAACTTATTTGCAACATAAGGGGTTATAAAAGATAAACTAGCTCCTGCGTCTAGCAAAGAATAAACATCAAAAGTAATAACTTTGATCATACCAATGGCAAAATCTGGAGAAATCCTTTTCTCATGATGACTAGTGATTGCGTAGAGGTGGTTTTCTCCTTTGCAGTACCGCAAGTAGCTCCTCTAGGTGCAACCCTATCTGGTGAAGCAACTCAAGAAGATTGGCTGTATTTCCGTGATTTCCACTACCATGGATGTTTTTTGGGCACTCTTTTATGAAGTGACCTTCTTGCCCACACTTGAAACAACCTGTCTGACCATTACGACACTTACCTGTGTGGATTATACAACACCTAGCACATGCATGAGCCTATTACCTCTTTGTGCCACACTACCTTAAGACTGTGCAAGTGTAGCTCTAAAGTTATGTGAATTCTGACCATATGAGCACATTTGTTTCTGGGTGCATATGCACTAGCATATGATGGAGCAGATCCCTTCTACTTTTGTTGAAAGGAGGACCGATTAACATTACTTTTGTGTTGCCCGAACTCATTTCATGCCTTAGACTTCTTAAATCTGAACTTTTCTCTATCCCTCAGCTTCTCTTCCTTAACCTGCTGCATATAAACTATCAACCTTGAGATATCCATGTTACCTGTCAGCATTACAACCCTGCCCTCTCTCCTTGATAGATGGGACAACTCAGCAACAAGTAGGCTCATTCTTCTCCTCATATCTGCAACTCTCTCCATAGCACAATGGGATAGTTGGGTGAACTTCAACCCATACTTGTGGACATCAAGATAATCCTGCTTAAGTGTATGAAATTCGTGTACCTTAGCCTCTTTAAATTCTTAGGAAAATAAATACCCCAAGAAAGCCTCCACAAAACATGCCCAACTCGCAAGTGGTACATCCTGAGCTCTACCCTCTTTCCACTAATCAAACCAAGCGCTAGAAACATTCTTCAGTTGATGTGCCTCTATCTCAACTTTCTCATTTTCGGCCATATACATAACCTCAAATACCTTCTTTAGTTCCTCAATAAATTTCT
Source organism: Solanum pennellii (assembly GCF_001406875.1). Taxonomy (NCBI): domain Eukaryota; kingdom Viridiplantae; phylum Streptophyta; class Magnoliopsida; order Solanales; family Solanaceae; genus Solanum; species Solanum pennellii. Next base: position 29,701,085 of record NC_028644.1, read on the forward strand.
TTGGATCCTCAGTTGTGCTCGAGCCAGTGATGCTTAGATGATTCATCCTCAAGAACTCTCGGATCCTCGAGTTATCAGTCCCTTCCTATCGAGCTCCTATTTGTTGTACAATGTAGTTAATCACACATTGGCTTAGCAACCTTATTGGTTTCTTGGACTTAGTATTAGTGACTTTCCCATGTGGTTGCACTGCAGGTGCATTTGGAAACTCATTTGTATCTAACTGATCTTCATGGGGGCATGATTATATGAAAACACGTGCAAGCAAGAATTAGAAGAAATCTTATTTGAGATTATACTCTACCGCACGAAATGAGTGTGAAAGAAGTGACAAACTTTCCTAAGTGTTGCAGCCTCCTAACTATATATGTGGAGCGCATCACACTGATAGTTAGGACTCTACAGACACGGCTTCATAGAATCCCTAGGACTATTGAACTTTGTGCTCTAATACAAAGTTTGTCACGCCTCGAGCCTATATCCTGGGTGGGACTGGCACTTAAGAACCATTGTTGTCCCTACGCGAACCCTTGGTCTGGCTTAATTACTCAGCGGAATACTTAAATTAACAAGATAATCTCAAAAATATAACTTTGAGTAGGTGTAAAACTTAGCCAAAATTGCAGCTGAAGTCTTTAAAAAACATATGAAATAATAATGTAAAAACGATTTAACTATTAACTATCTATGAAGCCTCTAACAAAGAAGGATGTGAAGACAATATCCCAATAATCCTAACAAAGAAAATATTGAAAGCAATGTAAAAAAGGAGTCCTTGAGGATGCAATGAGGTTTACCAACTGACTTTGGAGGGCTCACTGGATCAACGGTGCGCTACCTGTTGATCGTAGTTATCTGCTTCTGCATTATAAGATGATACAAGTCAACTTGAGATCATTACATTGAATGTACGAGTATACGAGTTGGAATGTTAAACATAACATAGGTTTGAAAAAAAATATGAAAGAAACACTTACCTTGGCTCTTCTAAATTCCTGAATAACTTAACTGAAAATAATGCAATGAAACACATGTAATATATGGAAAGCTTTAAAAATAGTAAAAGCAACTTAGTTAGTTAAAAATGCAATAAAAGACTCAACTTTTGTCACACCCGGAGCGCATACCCCAAATGAGACCGGCGTCGTCGTCCTTACAAAGGACTCAGACAAACCCTTAGGATTGGTCATAAAATGTGATCAGTAAAAATTGCGGAAAATTAAAACTTTTAGATTCTATTTGAAGTATACTTAGACTTCATACTTATCATTCATAAAAGATACGGTATATAATTGTCTCGCATATATAAAACCATCTAAAGAGTGCAAATTTGGACTTATCCAATACATAGTCAATATGCCATATAGGCCTTAACAAAAAAGAATCCAAAGAAACATGATGGAAATAGGATATTCTTAATATCTACTAAAGTCTTCATAAGCTGGAAAAATAAATGATAGTGTCCCGAACATGACAACCTACCAAGACTTGGAGAAAGAGTTCCAAGCTTCTTCAAATCGACCTCCTTAACTTCAATGGCCGGAACCTACAGTTGAAGTAATATAAAGTAATGGGGTTAGTAAGCCACATGTACTAAGTATGGGTATATGCACATAACATTTAAGGACATGCGTGAAAAAGGATCATTTAACATATCTTTAGAAAACATGATAAGTCATATGAAAGTCTTCAATGCACATACCGTATGACATATACAAGTTAAGGATTTCATAAACATAAAACATAATCATAAGCAAAAACCTATTAACTTTCATATTCAATAGATCACGTAACATAGCATACAAAACACTTACCAATGATCCCATCTCCAACCTACAAGTGCAATGGTCATGTGAAGCCCCATAACCCCACACAATCGAGTAGATAAGATAGGAGGCCATGAGTAAAGCTTTGCTTCATATAACTTGTAATATAAGTAGTCATAACTTCATTTAACAGTATAACCCAATAACATAATCATCATAAAGACCAATATCATATAAAAGTACCATCATGTATCATAAACATCATACCTTTCATGTTATCATATTACATAATAACAATCTCCTAGGATTTCCCTTAGAGTCAACTTGTGCAATATCTAGGTAGAGTCTCATACCCCTACCTCTACTAAGTAGACTCCTCAAGACAGCCTAGTCAACGTTCATTTACTTGTCTTTCATTTTACATGAGGGAACATTCGCCTTAACCGACATAGACCATGTGATATAAACATGGAATCTGGTGTCATAAAACCCCACACTGAAGAAGGTGGTCTACCGGCCAAAGTAGAACCAAACATGACATAGCTTTCTCGGTGGATCCACTAGCTAGTATCCTATGGTGGCAAAATAGTTCAAGAACTAGGAGATGTATAGAGACCCATAGTTCCATCTTACATGGAATCCTCAATCTCATGAGAGTCATTGTGAACCTACCTTCCCGCTAGAGAAGGGACACCTCTCATATCTAGTTCATCGGTGCTTAGCTTAAGTCCCTTTTCTTGAAATAACCTTTAAGTTGTCTTTTATCATAAACTTATCATAGTTCATAGGAGATTAACTCCATCTATAAACATGATCATGAGATCTTTATGATTAGGTGAGAATTTCCTTTCATCATAACCCTTCGTATGTGAGATTAACATAACATAGTCATCTTGTGTAAAGCGTACAAGAGAATATCGTAACTTGCACTGTTCATGTTCTTATCATTATCTCACCATTAACATGTAAATAGACCAAAATATACACATAGCAACATCATGCATACTTCATTAGCATATTTTCATCACTCATAGGCTAACTCAAATATCATAGAGTAATCACAGCTTCAGAAGACTTACCTCTTACTTCAAAGTACCTTATTCAAGAACTTACATTCAACTTACAACATTCATAACCATAACATAGTGAAATACTCAATAACATAATCAAGAAAAACTCTTCAAATCATATACAAGACCAATCCGTAATGTAGGATAAGGGAAGGGGTCATTTAAGAGTTCATTCTTGTCTTAGTTCCAATCCCTATATTTACATGTCATCAAGAAGTAGAAACAACCATATGAAACCATCAATTTGATAAGAACATGTATCACACAGAATTCAAACATAACTAACCACATACTCATCCATTTGTGTGAAATAGACCATAGAAAACACTTACTTTTCATCAAAAATCATAAATCTAGGGTTAGGAAGAAAATTTGTTTCTTAGAGTAAAAACCTTAGTATTTGAAGTTCTTGAAAACTTATCTTTGAAAGGACCTCTTAGGGAAAGAAATCCCAAAAACCCATACCTTATACATGAAGAATCCACGAAAATCGGATGGAAAACTTGAAGTCTTCCTCTTCTTCCTTAAGTTTTTCTTTTTCATCAAAAGAGTTTGGAAAAGAGAGCTTTCTTGATAGAGATGAAAGAAAATTCATTGATCTGATTTCGGTCGTGTAAAAGTGGTCTAAAACTGACCTAATATACATCTATAGTCGTCCTATGAATTACCCAAAATACCCTCCACTTAAATGGGTCTTTTTAATAAGTTAAATTACTAAAAATAGGACTTTAACGATTCTGGGAAGTAGTTGCGGGTTGCGGGTCTAAATCCCATCATATTTATTAAATTTTGAGTTGATGCAGTGAGGTGCTTGTTAGCCTCGCGTCGCGAGGTTGACTCTCAAATGTTGAGGCACAACACCTCGTGAGGAACGCGCCTCGCGACCTGTTTCTCCAATCCATCCTGTTCGCAGGCTGCTAGGCAGCCTGCCCAACCATGTTTGGGTCCTCCCTAAGGAACTTCCGGTGGCCCTTGGGGTGTTGTTACCAGACGTTTGAACCCTTTTTACTACATACTACCTATCTAAGGTCTCATTACAAGGTTTGGACTTCCTTTGACACCTCTAAACCATCACCAAACATGGGGACGTAACTAGTTCAAATTAGCTAGTTTTCGGATGTCAAGGCCTTTCTTAGTCGTTTTGGCTCTAACCATTTCCAAATGAATTTATTACATTAATATAGGTCTGGAAACATCATTTTAAACATTACTTTATAAATAAATCTCTAGTCTAAGTCATGCCATTTCCGAAGTGTTACATTATCCCCCCAGGAACATTCCTCCCTGAATAACACTAAAATCCTTTTGGAGGGTAAGAAAAGACTCAATACTAGGAGCACCACAGTTCAACAACATAAAATCATAATGAGTCACATCTCGTAAGAGTATATCACAACTCCTCACAACTCATACCATAATATTACACATAGTACTCAATTCATGATACACCACAAATAAGAGCTCCATATTCCTAATACATAATGAGGGATTTACTCTTCAACCTTATCATAAGCTCAAAATGCATCAAAGAGTTACCATGTAATCGTTTTTCTCAAGATGGAAACAAAACAACAAAATCTCAAGAAAACATATATGCATACATGTTTCACATAAGTGCAAGAATAGTGTATGAAGACATTTTCTTAAAACTCTAGTTGGTACAACTTTTACCAAACATGCACCTATTTAGAAAACAAGTCGATCTCATGATCATGCATTACTTTCTCAATTAATATGAATGACTAACCTTAAGTATTAAAGAGATGAGGGTAGCAGGACTTCATGTCGGCTTCAGCCTCCCATGTTGCACCCTCAACAAGATGGTTCCTCCATAGAACTTTTAAAGAGGCAACCTCTTTGTTTCTCAACTTATTGATTTGGCGATCTAGGATCTCAACCAGAACCTTTTCATAGGTGAGGTTCTCATCAACCCCTAAACCTTCAATATGTAGAATAGACACTGGGTAACAGCATGGACGAAATACCGGAAGAACCGAAGCTAGTTTATTAGGTAGTTTCAGCTCACAGGCAACCTTCCCAACTCGTTGTAAAACCTCATAGGGACCAACATACCAGGGAATTAACTCTCCTTTCTACCGAATCTCATCACACCTTTCATAGGTGAAATCTTCAAATAGACATGATCACCTATTTCAAACTCAATATCTCTTCTTCTACTGTCAGCATAGGACTTTTGCCGACTATAGGTTGTCTTCAATCTATCTCTTATGATTTGAACCTTCTCTATAGCCTCATAAATAATCTCTGGACCAACGAATGAGGATTTACCAACTTCAAACCATCCAACCGGAGATCTACACCTTCTACCATAAAGAGCATCAAAAGGTGCCATGGAGATGCTCAAATGATATCTATTGTTGTAAGAGAACTCGATCAAAGGTAAGTGATCATCCCAACTTCCCTTGAAATCAATGACACAGTCTCTTAACATGTCTTCAAGGGTATGAATGGTACGTTGCACTTGACCATCTGTCTGAGGATGAAAAGCGGTACTAAGTTTCACTTGAGTACCTAAAGCCTTTTGAAAAGCCTTCTAAAAACGAGAAGTGAATTGGGCACCTCTATCCGAAATAATGGACAAAGGAATCCCATAAAGACTAAAAATCTCATTTATGTAGATCCTTGCATAGTCTTCAGCCGTGTAAGTGGACTTAACAGGAATAAAATGGGCAGAGTTGGTCAACCTATCCACAATAACCCATATAGAATTATTTTTCTTTCGGGTTCGAGGCAACCCAACAACAAAGTCCATATTGATGGCTTCCCACTTCCATGTAGGAACATCCATGATTTGGGTTAGCCCACCCACTTTGAGATGCTCAGATTTAACTTGTTGGCAGTTTGGACAATTAGCAACAAACTCTTATATGTCAAATAGAAAGTCTCCTATATAGGGTAGCTTTGAGGATTGCTTAGTTGTGTTTGAAGAGGGTGTATGGGTGGTTTATTCATGTATTACTTAGATGAGTCTTAGATTAACCTTAGGTGGAGAGTCTAAATGATGAAAAGGAATATTCTTAATTTGGGTAGTCTCGAGGATCATCAAGGTGGGTCTGAAGGAATGCATGGGCAGCCGCTTCATATCTTACTTAGGTGGGTCATAAGATAATCTTTAGTAAGAGGTCTAGATGTTTATATGGACTCTAATTGATTATGGTTATATCTTTTGAATTACTTGAATATGTTTGTTTGTGAATAATAACTTGAAGATGGTTCTTATACTTGTTTATGAGGTTTATATGAGAAGAGCATGAAAAGAAAGTTTTAAAGCAAATGTCCCTTTTTGTATGGTTTTATTGCATGTTCACCATACTTAGTGAATTCAATGTGCTAATTCCATATGTTCTGTGTGTCTGCAAGTGTAGGTGGCAAGTGAGGATATTCTTAGAAGTTGAAGCTTAGTAATATCATTCTCTCAAGATTGGTATGTCCTCGTATGTTCGAGGACATGGCTTATATTCTAGTTTTCCTTTTTCAAAGACTTTGTAATTGAATATAGTTTTCTTTTTAATTGATGTAATGGTCGTGACCTATGATAATATGTGTCTAAGATGGCTATGTTGAGACTTAGTTCTTTCTTATGATTTTATAAAAGATTTTGACTATTGTTGTGAAAAGTTTTAATTCTGCACTATTTTTCATATATATGGGATGAAAGATGCCTAAGGGCTTGTATAATACCTCTAAGAGGTCGAGTACGTCATGTGAAGACTTTGGGGTGCTCTTGGGTTGTTACAAGTCTCCGAATAAGGTTTTGGTGATACTAGATTCTCTAAAATTATGGGGGATAACAAACAACTGGATGATAAGTATTAAATAATGAATTATCATTAATATTGGTATGACCCTCGTTGAAAAATAATTGAAGTGAATTCTTAGATGCATTCCATGACCCGGTATTATAATCCAGTTTTACATAGTCCAATGAAACGTCCTGGAAGGACATAACTTATGGCATGCTCGAAGCGTGATAGATTAATTGATTCGGAAGATAAAATATCTTGAAGAAAAAGATGAGAAAATGATCAAGATGGTCAAAGTAATGAGACAAGTGCTTTATAAATAGCACCATGACATAACACTTTATAAAACCTTGACAAAGGTTTTAGAGACCTGAAAATGATTTAAAAAATTAATAAAGAGAGCTCAATGGTTATGTCATATTAGAATCAATATCAAATAACCGCCGATAATAACTTTAACATAATATAGCACAAAATTATAAATAATAATGAGGATCCTTATTTTAAATATGTCAAACAATGTGGACAAATAAATTATTGGCCAAAGAAAGTACATGTTCAAGTATATTTTATTTCACTTGAAAAAGTGATGTCCTAGACTTATAGTTCGTATATCAAAACACAATGTCAGTGGGGTGCAAATGGATTGATCTTAGTCGTATTTCTTTGCCTATGTTGTCAATATTTGCCAATGTTTTGATTAAATTGAATAATGATCTTGAGTCTATTAGCTTGTTTTTGTATAAACATGCAATGAGTGTGCATTAACACATCTAATAGAAACTTTCAAAGAAATTAGAATTTATTCAGAGAAGAAGATAATGAAGATGAAAAATGGCTAAGGAAAAAAGTCACAGTGGTTGTGCACTGTAAGGCGCAACGCTCCAAGGGCCACACTTCAAAGTTCTTCCTAGAGCATACTGAGAAGTGCGATGCGCCACAACCTGAAATTCAGAGGTGCATGTATGGCACAGTGCGCCAACACCAAGAATTCAGAGGCTTGGCTCTGGGGCGATGGGTGGCATGATACCCCTAGGGAATTTTGACTTTTTCAGCAAAAAATTGTATCAAATAGGATTGCTAAGTGAAGTAGAATTCAACTCTAATTTTTGAAACTCTTAAAGATGACCGTTAGGGATATGTTGTAGGAGTTCGACATTATTTTGGTATACAAGAGAAAGTTTCCTCGTTTATAATAGATTTTGATCTTCTAACTCTTCTATTTTCTGGAAATCCCATGAACAATTGTATTTTGTTGTTTTCTAATTGTATGGATAAGCACCCTTGTTCTAGGCTGTAGCTACGGATCATTGTTGATTATTTAAGGTTCTTGAATTAATTCTTGGTTGTCATAATAAGTTACTTCTATGTTCACATTTTAGTATTTTATGCTTGATCACCATAAGATAAATTTATTGTCTGGTCTTAAAATCGAGAGAGGAGGGTTAAGATAGACCAGAGAATATAAAATTCTCAATCAATCCATTAAGTTGAGGTGATTTGTGTTTAGGAGTGACGCCCGGATAAATAACTTGCTTGGTTACAAAATAGGATGAAATATAAATGCTTGATAGTTAGGCTTGTTTATCCCCGCTTAACGATGTATTTAGACAGCTAACTAGAGTAGGCGACCAGAGGTTTAGAACCTGACTCATACAATTAATCCTGTAAACCAGTAATCTGACAACTAAAATTAGGTCTAAGATAAGATTATGATATACATGAGATTCTTGCATGCTTCAGCCCTGGAATTGTCTTTTACTTTCTTCAAACATCATCTTAAAGTCATTCACAATTAGTTACTTTTATTTATTGCATAATTCGCAATGGGAGTTAACAACCATCATCATCTCTTAAGCAGTTACTTTTATTTTGTTTGTAGAGTTAATTGATAGACATAAGTTGATCATAAGTCCTTGGGGAACAATAGCTCGTTTCTTTAAGAAACCATATTACTTGCGCGATCACGTACACTTGCATTTGCAATTGGGAGAAACATGGATCATTATGTGAAAGGTCAAATACAAGGTTGTAAGATATAAAGTATGACATGTATCTTGATGCACAAAAAATCACAAGAAGTCCTGACATTATTGTTGGCGATATCTTCTCCAATGGTTGTTAAGACCTAGAGTTCCGTGATTGGCACCCACACTAACCCTCTGTGAGAGAAACACTACCACAACCCGAATAAGTAACTTAAAGAAACTAAAACATTTAAATATACTGAAGCAGTTTTGAATGATGAATTAAATAATGAGTTCCCATAAACTTCGAAGATTTAACAAAACAACCAAGCATAACCTTTGCGAAAATTCAACCACTAAACCTGAAAATCATTGTACCAAAACTTTACTAATCAACAAGTCGAAGAAAAAGAGGGTGCGATCCTGAAAACTAAACATAAGTACAAGTCTGAATATATAGTCTAAGTTCGAAAAGGATGGATTAAACTAATAATAGATCCATGGCAACCTGAATGAACTGGCTCACCCTCGAATCCGGTCTCCATCAATGATCTCCTAACTGAGGTCTGTCAGTAGCTGCTTGAAGATGGCTTGTTCTTGGTCTAATAAAATAACTAATGCAAGGATCCAAGGCATAATTTACCCGGATTATTAAAAAAATATCAACCCAAGGCCAAACCAATAATCTTAAGGCTCAACTAGGGCTTTTCCCACCATTAACTTCAAGCCAAAATCCTCCCCAATGATAATTAACAAGGATTCTAAGCTATAAGAATCAAAATACAGATTAGGGGAGTAATTAACATACATTTGTCTTGAGAATTTGTTGTTATTTGATGAGAAAGCATCATAGGACATTCCTTAGCTCTTAAGAAAGAGGTTTTGTAGAAAATAACATTTTGGGGTTTTTTCTCGATTTAAGTCATGGATGGCCCACCACGGCGGGCCCCATCCCGCCCTGGGGGAATTAACGCCGCCCCAACTGCTTGCACGGAGAAATAAACTCATAATTTGAGTTCTAAGCTCCCATTTTGCAACACACCTTTAAACCTTGATGTTTTAAACTACCCTTTCACGCGAAGATCAGTTCGAGAGTTTTACTTACCCAAATTTTATTTCCTAAAGTAGTACATGCTCCTTAACGCCTTGGATATCCGTTCACATGATCAAACTCATACTTGAGTCTCCTTTTGATGGTAGGATAAAATGAGAAAGTTTAGATAAGTTTATTGTGAATTTTGTAATTATTGGTTTACTTTTTCATGTATATAAGGTGGTCAATTCGTGGTCAATTCAAGTTTTGAACATGATTAGTGAAAAAGGGAAACAAGAAGGTCAATGAAATAAAAAATGAACAAAATTTGAGTAATTGCTTTTCCACGCGCCCAGTGATATGCTTGCGTGAAGCCCAAGCTTCCTATCATTTCTCCACACGTCCAAGTGCCTACGCAGCGCGCCTACTTGGAATTGGGGCGTGAAAACATAAAAACGTAAGGGTGTTTTTGGAATTTTAGAGGAAACCTTATCCTATATTGTGTTGGAGATGGCCTCAAGGATTAATATCGAGGAAAATGAGCAGAACTAAAACGCTATGAACGAGAGGAGGTGGAAGAAGTGGTAGACTATTTGAATCCAAAATGGAAGTTGGGATTCAAAGTTTGATGGCTATATTTTATTTTTATTCTTTGTTCTTAGAAAATGTATTCTTGCACGTGGATTATATTCTTAGAGGGTATTGGACAAACATGTCGCATTGATGATTTTGTTGGGGTTTTGATTTTTCATTTGTATGCTTGAACTTGTTATGGAAGTTTGAATTTAATTGCAGCCATATTCAGTATTTTATTTAATCAAAACAGGAATAGCTTGGTGAATATCATTATTGTTTAGTTTTGTTGGATTGCATAAATAAATTTTCTCTAAAGTAATCTAAAGAGCTTGCTTATAATTATTGATTAAATCTCAAGAAAAAAATAGTCGAAGGATGTTACTTGCTTAAGAACATTCATTAACATGTTCTTTCAATTTAGAATTAGTGGATTGTAAGTAGTGTATTCTTTAACTTGAAGATTTACTCGGAAGAGAAATTTAGAGCTTAAGGAATATCTAATCTACTATCGAATTCGACAGAATCGATAGAATCTTAGATGTGATAAATGAATGTGGAAAATTTCTCAACTATCATTGTACATTTGTTTAGTCTTATACCCTATATTTTAGTACTAATATTAAACTCAATAGTTATCAAATAATTTTAAGTATCATTTAGTCTATAAAAGTGGTTCACAGCCACAATCAACTCCTTTCTTTTGATCACTTGAAAAGAAGTTAGCAAGATTTGATTGAATTATTATTTGTACCAATTCCTCAGGAAACGATCTTTATACTATACTATATTTGACTAGCAGAGTTCTAAACTTATACTATATTTTTGCTCATCACCCATCCATTACTGGATTTCCCTAGACCTCACCTGACTCAAATTTCGTCCTAGTTTGGCCTAGGCAAGAAATTTCCAAGTAACTACTCAGAAGTTTTCTGGCCTGAATTCCTTCCCCATTGGTTGTTCCATATCTATGGGACCAGGTTGTTACAATAGATATCAATTTACCCATCACTCATCCCTGAGTGATAAACTAGGAGAACTATCCAAGACAAGAGTAGAGTAATACTTAAATCGCCGAATAACTAGGATACTTGTCTCTCATGTCCTTCTCGATTTACCAAGTAGCTTTCTCAACAAAAGGATGCTTCCATTGAACTTTCAGGAACTTTATCCACTTGATTCTCAGCTTCCGTACATCGCGATCAAGAATTCCAAAAGATTTTTGCTCATATTGAAGGTATTTATTTGACAAAACTAAGCCCCACTTTATGATGTAATGTCCATCCCCGTGATACTTTTTCAACATGGAAACACTGGATGGACTCCAGATAGTTTAGGTGGTAAAGACAACATATAAGCCACTGACCTTACACAATAAAAATCTCAAATGTCCCGATGTATCGAGGACTAAGATTTCCCTTCTTATTGAATCATATCATCCACTTTTAGAAGATCTTACTCACAGCCTGAAATGTCATGTCCCAAACCTTACGATTTGCATAATTTTTTTTGTCGACTCTAGCCTGCTAGAAGCTTAGATTGGATGCTTATTGTCTTATACTGAGCATCTTTCACCATATAAACCCCCCAAAGGTTTCACATCTCTACACTCAAATCACCCTATGAATGATCTACATCCCTTCACATAAAGTGCCTCGACCGGTGCCATGTCCATGCTGGATCGGTAACTATTATTAAATGTTATTTTGGATATTATGAATATATTAACATGTATTTTAACTTAATTATGTTGTATCTTGATGGATTGGTCTAGTTTGTATAAGATGACCTAGGTTATGGTCTTGATGTGAATTGAGTAATGTTGGTTCAATTGAATTGGTTATTGGTCGAATTACTACTAGATGATGTTGTTGTATCAATCATGACTAAATTAGGATGAAATATAGTACTATTATGCTAGTTTTTGAGAAGTTGCTCTAGGTTATGAAGTATGTATTGAATTGAACTAAGTAGCTGATCTTAAACTATGAACTGGTGATGAATTCTGATATAGTGATTCAGTTGACTTTGTTATCATGTTGGTTATTGATGAGTGATGATATTATAGCATAATTGGGTTGAGTTAAAGGGCTGATGGTAAGACCATGATGATGAATTATGAAGGAGACTTGGTAAGTCTTATGATCTCTGTTATTTACTTCAATTATGGTTAATTATGATTAAGTGATGACTTGTATTAGGATTTATAGGGTTGGTATGATGTTGAATTGAAATGTCTTTACTATGGTTTGTGAGGTGTTGGCTAAGATGTAAATGTTATAAGGATGGTGAATGATTTACCAATGAGCCTTATTATGAAGTGATATGTAAATGTGCTAACCTCACCTATATGAATTGTAATGAAAGGACTATGCTCATGCAATTTTCATTGAGTATGATGATGACGATGTTTATACAAGGGTTAGACCCTATGACTTATATTAAGTTATGATGGTTAATAAAGACATTAAAGACATTTCAAAAAGGGACTCTAGCTTAGCACCGAGTGAACTAGAGCGAGGAGTGTCCCTTCCCACATAGGGAAGCTAGGATCACTATTGTACTCTTGGGATTTGAGATCATAATGCATGTAGCATAAAGAGGATCCCAACTATATATAATCGTTCTTGGACTATGTTTCCCCCATAGGAATACTAGCTAGTGGATCCACGTAGTTGCTATGTTCATGTTTTGGCACTACCTTGGCAAGTAGTCCGCCTTCTTTCGGTGTAGATTTTCATGACACCGGATACCACACTATCTCATGTGGTCTATGTCGGTTAAGTCAAGATGTTCCCAAGAGGTAAAATGAACTAAGGAATAAACTCTAACTAAGATGACCTAAGAGGTTAGTCTAGGTGGGGGTATCGGACTCTACATATACATTGCACTAGTTAGCCTTAAGGGAAGTCTTAGGAGGATGTTCTTATGTATGTATATGATTATGAATGAAAATGATTGATATATATATATATATACATATATATATATATATATATATATATGATGATGATGATGATCTTACATGTTAATGATAATATGTGATGTCCATTACTCTTATGAACATGTATTTGGTCTATAATGCTAAAGTATAATAATATGAACTCTTAATGTTATGTTATGTGAAGTGGGATGTTGGTTATGGTTTTTGATAGGTTTACTTGATTTAGTAAGGTTATGGGGCATTGCTTAGTTATTGCACAAGTGGACATAAAGAGGGTCATGATTGATGGTCTAGCTTTGGTTATGTTGAAATTGTACTCTTATCCATGCTAGTTATTATTATGACTACTTGACTAGGTATTCAATTATATGATATGCAAGTTGACTTGACTAGACTTGATGTTGTTAGTCTTATGATGTATATGCCTATGACTTAATGAATATGTCTTATTGATTAGTATAGTCTTGTTGAATGTGCATAAAGGTTTTCAAAGTGAATTGCATACTTAATGAAATGTCCCCTTTTAGCATGATTTAATATTATTTGTGCATATAGTCTCATAATTAGTACAAGTGGTGTACTAACCCCATTTCTTCCTTTTCCTCAACATTTTAGGTTCCAGTCATTGAAAAAATTTTAGAGACGACTTGAAGAAGACTTGGATCTCTTAATCAACCAAGCAGGGTAGGTCCTCATTTTCCGAGGGTGATGCCACTATCTATCTAATGGAGTTGTTTTGAGTTTAAGACTAATATGTTTCTTTCTTTTCCATTTAGTATGAAACATTGTATAGCCCATGTGAGGCATTCTTGCTTTGATGTATGGGCTAGGCTCAAGTTGGTATACTCTTATTAGATGGTTATGTGATGAGACTACTATTTGAGACAATGTTATATTCTATATATATATATGTGCAATAAAAGTAAAAGACTAAGTACTCTTCCTATACGAAGGGTCTATGTATACTTGATATATCTTTACTATGTGTCTTTAGTGGTCTACGTAAGCCTCAAAGAGGACGAAAACAGCGGTAACATCTACGGGTTATTCCCGGATGTGACAAATTTTGTATCAAAGCATCAGGTTGAATATCTTTGATTCGATGTCTCTCTCAACCACGTCTATGTAGATTTGTACTCGTAATTGTGAAACGCGCTACACTTATGGATAGCAATCTATATGATGCTTAGGAAACTCTTACTTTCTTGGAAGTCCAATATCGTGCCTCTTGAGTGTTAGCTCTACGTGATTTTAGCATCTAATCCTCTTGTTATGATTATATGAAATTAAAATTCGAAGGAACGCGGCACGAAGACTTAAATAATAGATTGCCAATTTAGGAGTTCCTCCCCGTGGTGATCAAGTTCCTCGTCTTGAAGAAGGATCTAATGATGACGAAGCTCCGGTCGATCGTCCTCCTTTGACGGATGGTGTTATAAGGGCTGATCTTTTCTAAATGGCCCAAGCCATTACTACCCAAGTGCAAGCCGCTACTACTCAAGCTCAAGCCTTAACGTCCCAAGCTAATCAGGAGGTTGTACCGCGGGAAAATCAAAAAGTTGCTACCATGGCCTCTCATCTGAAGGACTTCACTAGGATGAATCCTCCTACTTTCTATGGGTCCAAGGTTGAAGAAGACCCCTATGAGTTCATTGATGAAATCTACAAGATCCTTTATGCTATAGGGTTGACTAGTAGTGAGAAGGCCGAGTTAGAAACTAATTAACTCAAAGACGTGTCCCAAACTTGGTATGTCCAATGGAGGGACAATAGGTCATTAAGGGGTGGACTGGTGACTTGGGAAGTGTTCAAGAAGGCTTTTCTTGATAGGTTCTTTCCTAGGGAGAAGAGGGAAGCCAAGGTGGTGGATTTAATCAACCTTCGCCAAGGAGGTATGAGTGTTCTTGAATACTCTTTGAAATTAACTAAATTGTCAAAGTATGCTCCTTCTTTGGTTTCCGATCCTAAAGATGAAATGAATCACTTTGTGACGAGAGTGTAGGATGACCTACAAGAAGAGTGTCATTCGGCTATGCTACATGACAATATGACCATTTCTCATCTCATGTTTCATTCTCAACAAGTGGAAGAGTCAGGGGCTTAGAGGAAGAGTAGAAATGCTAAGAGGGAAAGATCTTTTGATGGTGGTTCTTCAAGGGAAGGATTAATATCCAAGACAAGCCTAGGTTTAAGAAGAGGGTTTCTAATCAATTTCCTTCCAAGTTACTTAAGTCTCGGTATGATATGGTGTCTAACCCTAAGCCTAAAAAGGGAAGAGATACTAGTTCACCAACCATGAAGCCAACTTGTGGAAAGTGTGGCAAGAAGCACTATGGTGATTGTCTTAAGGGAAAGGATAATTGTTTTGTTTGTGGTAAGAGCGGGCACAAATTCGAGATTGCCCAAATGTTAGAGGGCAAGAAAAGGGTAGTTGGCAAGCAAGTGCTTCTAATGATGCTATGAAGAAGAATTGCTTCATGCTCTCCGCTCTACGGGTAATTAAGAGACTTCTCCCGATGTGGTGACCTGTATGTTGAAAGTTTTCTCTATTAATGTATATGCTTTACTTTATCCGGGCGCTACATTATCGTTTGTTACTCCCTTTATAGCTAAGAAATTTGAAATCTTACCCAACATTTCCAATGAACCTTTTATGGTGTCTACCCCAGTGGGTGAGTTGGTTGTTGCAAAGAGGGTGTATAGAAATTTTCCTATAATGTTTCCCAATAGAGTTACTTATTTTGAACTAGTAGAACTTGATATGCTTGAATTTGATGTCATATTGGGTATGGATTGGTTGCATGCTTGCTTTGCCTCCATAGATTGTAGAACAAGGGTGATGAAGTTTAACTTTCCAAATGAGCCCGTGTTAGAGTGGAAGGGGGGAATTTTATTCCTAGAGGTTGTATTGATTCTTGTTTGAAAGCTTTTAGGATGATCTCTAAAGGGTGTTTATACCATATTGTAAGAGTCCAAGATCTAGACTTCGAAATTCCTCCGGTTGAGCTGGTCCTCGTAGTGAGGGAATTTTCGGAAGTCTTTCCTAATGATATTCCCGTTATTCCTCCCTAATGGGAAATGATGTTGGTATCGACTTGTTACAGGATACAAATCCCATTTTAATTCCTCCTTATCGGATGGCTCCGGCCAAATTGAAAGAGTTGAAGGCTCAACGCAAGGATTTACTAGACAAAGGCTTCATTAGACCTAGTATTTCTCCATGGGGTGCTCCGGTGTTATTTGTGATAAAGAAAGATGGGTCACTTAGAATGTGCATTGATTTCGCCAACTCAATAAAGTCACTATTAAGAATAAGTATCCTCTCCCTCTGATTGACGACTTGTTTGATCAACTCCAAGGGGAAATCTACTTTTCTAATATTGAATTGAGATCGGGGTATCACCAATTTAGAGTGAGAGGTGAGGATATACAAAAGACGGCATTTCAGACTAGATATGGTCACTATGAGTTCTTCGTAATGTCCTTTGGTCTCACTAATGCCCCAGCGACATTTATGGATCTTATGAATAGGGTGTTTCGAACTTACTTAGATTCATTTGTCATTGTTTTCATTGATTACATCTTAATATATTCGAAAAATGAGGGTTATCATATGGACCATTTTAGGATGGTGTTACAAGTGCTTAAGGATAACCAATTATTTGGCAATATAGTAAATGTGAGTTTTGGTTGAGGTCGGTGACGTTTCTTGGTCATATCATCTCTAGTGAGGGGGTTGAGGTTGATCCAAGGAATACCGAGGCAGTCAAGAATTGGCCTAGACCATTGAGTCCAATAAACATTAGGAATTTCTTGGGTCTAGTGGGTTATTATCGTCTGTCTGTGGATGGTTCTGCGTCCATTGCATCTCCCTTGACTACTTTGACCTAAAAGAGTAAGAAATTTGAGTGGTCGGAGGCATGTGAGAGAAGGTTCCAAATCTTGAAAGATAGGCTTACTTCCGCTCCGGTGTTGACTTTATCGGAGGGTACAAAAGGCTTCGTTGTATATTGTGATATATCCCGAGTGGCTTAGGGTGTGTGCTTATGTAACATGGGAAGGTGGTAGCCTATGCTTCTAGACAACTTAAGGTGCATGAGAGAAACTATCCAACTCATGATCTTGAATTAGCGGTCGTGGTATTTTCCTTGAAGATATAGAGGCATTACTCGTGTGGAGTTCAAGTTGATGTGTATACCGACCACAAGAGTCTTCAATATATGTTTACTCAAAAGGAGTTGAATTTCCAAAAAAGGTGGTTGGAATTGTTGAAAGATTACGACATGAGCGTTCTCTATCACCCCGGCAAGGACAATGTGGTTGTGGATGCTCTGAGCCGTATGACCATGGGTAGTGTGTCTCATGTAGAGGAAGCCAAGAAAGATCTAGTGAAAAATGTTCATAAGTTGGCCAGATTGGGTGTTAGGTTGGAAGATTCTCTGAATGGTGGTTTTGTGGTCCAGCATAACTCTGAGTCATTATTGGTGGTTGAGGTGAATCCCAAATAACACCTTGACAACCATTAATGGAGTTGAAAGAATCGGTTCTTGGAAAGCTTAATGAGTCATTCTCCGTAGGGGGGTGTCTTGAGGTATCAAGGAAGGTTGTGTGTTCCCAATGTAGATGGTTTGAGGAACCGGATTCTTGAGAAAGCTCATGGGTCCCGTTACTCCATTCATCTGGGTTAAACTAAGATGTATCGTGACCTTAGGGAAGTGTTTTGGTGGGAAGGTTTGAATAAGGACATAGCGGACTATGTAGAAAAGTGTCCAAATTGCCAAAAAGTCAAAGTCGAACATCAAAAGCAAGGTGGTTTACTACAAGACATCCAAGTTCCTACTTGGAAGTGGGAAGAAATAAATATGGATTTTGTGGTAGGTTGGCTTCATACACAAAAGCAATATGACTCTATATGGGTGGTCGTGGATAGGTTGACCAAATCCGATCGTTTAATTCCCCTCAAGTCTATCTATGCGAAGGAAGATTATGAAAGGATCTTCATAGATGAGATTGTGTCACCATGGTATTCCGTTATCCATCATATCGGATAGGGGTGCACAATTTACATCTAGGTTTTGGAGGTTATTCCAAAAAGGGTTGGGTACCAATGTGAAGTTAAGCACCGCTTTTCATCCTCAAACGAATAGAAAAGCAGAGCATACTATTCAAACCCTTGAGGATATGGTTAGATCTTGAATTATTTATTTCAAGGTAAATTGGGATAAGCATTTGCCTTTGGTGGAGTTTGCTTACAATAATAGCTACCATTCATCTATATTTATGTCTCCTTATGAATTTTTTTATGGTAGGAGGTGTAGATCTCCAATTGGATGGTTTGAAGTGGGTGAGTTTTCACTTTTGAGTCCCAATTTGATTTATGAGACTTTGGAGAAGGTTCATATCATAATGAACCGGTTGCAAACAACCTATAGTCGCCAAAAGTCTTATGCTGATCATAGGAGAAGGGATTTAGAGTTTGAAGAAGGTGATAAAGTGTATTTGAATATTTCGCCTATGAAAAGGGTGGTTAGATTTGGCAAGAAAGGGAAGTTAAGTCATCGTTATGTCGATCCCTATAAAATCATGCAAAGGGTTGGTAAGGTTGCCTATGAATTGAAATGACCTAGTAAATTGGCTTCAATTCATTTGGTTTTCCATGTTTCTATGCTTAAGAAGTATATCGGTGATCCCGAGTCCATTCTTCCTATTGAGGGTCTTGGTGTGAAGGATAACCTCTCTTATGAAGAGGTTTCGGTTCAAATCCTTGATAAGCAAGGAAGGAAATTAAGGAACAAGGAGGTGACTTCCATAAAGGTGTTATGGAAGAATCACCTAGTTGAGGGTGCGACATGGGAGGCCGAGACCGACATGAAGTCCCGTTACCCTCATCTATTTCATAACTAAGGTTAGTTGTTCTTACTAATAATAAAAATAATGACTAAAAATTGAAGTTTCTTGATTTTTAGTGAAGTCCTGCAAAATGTGCTTTTTTGGTGTCATTACAGTGAATATTAAAGTGAAATGTGCATTTGGACTTGAAAATTTGCATTTCTTCTTGTTTTAATTCATGTTGTGCATTTTGATTTGGTGAGTTTTTATGAAATGATCTGGTTTATAAGTTAGGATTTGGCATAATTGACTAATATATGATATGTTGAGCTCTTGTTGTTGTGAGAAGGAAATTCCTCAGAATGTGATTTTGAGACTTATGTGTGGTAATTAAAGTTTAGAATTTCCTTGTGTAAATTTCATGATTGATATTGTTATGTATTTTTGTTGATTGGTCTTCTAGTCTTGAGTCTATTCCTTCCTTCAAAAGATTTTAGTGTCATTCAGGGACGAATGTTCCTAAGGGGGGATAATGTAACACTTCGAAAATCTAAGACGTGTTCTAAAGCCTAACATAAGTGTCAAAAGGTTTAGACATTTTTTTAAGGTTTATATAATGAATATAAGTCATTTAGGAAGTCTAGACACCAAAACGTCCATGACGTCCGGAGACTAGTTCAATGAGGTACTAGTGTGCCTTAGCATATTTGACTAGCTTTTTAGGAGTCAAAAAATGATGAAAATTGGTGGAAGGATGTATAACATGCATTAGAATTAATTCATAGTCTAAACGTACGAGCACGACTCCCCAATGACCAACCAAGGGCCCTTGAGGAGGACCCTTGCATTTTGGGGTCCAAGGACTGCCCAAGGCAGTGTGCACAGAAGAGTGCCATCGACGGGGCGTGTGCCAATCGACGGAGCGTTGATGGACACTTAACCAAAATCTTGGAAGGTTCATTTTTATAACTCTCTGAACTTACCAACGGATATGCAGCTTGGAAGGAGGAGTGGTCATTGATTGACCCACGATCCGTCAATCGTGGAGTCGTCTGTGATGACTGGTTTTCACTGCACGTTTTCACTTAGGTTAATTAATTAATTGGCTTAGTTAGGAATTTAATTAGTTTTTAAGGGAGGTCTAATTAAGTTAGTTAACCCCCTATATAATTCCCTAACCTAATTAGCTTAACCTAAACTCTCATAAGTCACAAACCCAAACACTCTTCCTTCTCACTTCTTTTTCTCTCCCAAAGAAACCCCCATTGAAAACCAAGCTAGAGGTGGGTTAAAGGTATGCAAAGGGTAAATTTCCTCCATCAATCTTCATCAATTAGTAAGGTATGGGATCTCTTTCACCTTTGATACCTCTCCTCAAAGGGTTCCATCAAATTGATTTTTAAAGTTGGGCTTTCAAGTGGGTTTTCACCCAATACGAAATTGATGTTTTTGAATTACTTTGTTCATGATTTATTTTGGATATTATGAATAGATTAACATGCGTTTTAACTTAATTATGTTATATCTCGATGGATTGGTCTGGTTTGTAGAAGATGATCTAGGTTATGATCTTGATATGAATTGTGTAATGTTGGTTCAATTGAATTGGTTATTGGTCGAATTACTACTAGATGATGTTGTTGTATCAATCATGACTAAATTAGGATGAATTACAGTCCTATTATGTGAATTCTTGAGAAGTTGATCTAGGTTATGAAGTATGTTGTGAATTGACCTAAGTATCTTATCTTATACTATGAACTAGTGATGTATTGTGATATAGTGATTCAATTGACTTTGTTATCATGTTGGTTGTTGATGAGTGATGATATTATACCCTAATTGGATTGAGTTAAAGGGTTGGCGTAAGACCTTGATGATGAATTATGAAGGAGACTTGGTAAGTCTTATGATCTCTATTATTTACTTCAATTATGGTTAATTATGATTAAGTCATGATATTGTATTGGAGTATGCCTTGTATTAGGATTTATATGGTAGGTATGATGTTGAATTGAAATGTCTTGACTATGGTTTGTGAGGTGTTGGCTAAGATGTAAATGTTATAAGGATGGTGAATGATTTACCAATGTGCCTTATTATGAAGTGATATGTAACTGTGCTAACCTCACTTATATGAATTGTAATGAAAAGACTACACTCATGCAATTCTAATTGAGCTATGACGATGATGATGTTTATACAAGGATTAGACCCTATGACCTACATTAAGTTATGATGGTTAATAAAGACATTAAACACATTTCAAAAAGGGACTAGCTAAGCACCGTCTGAACTAGAGTAAGGAGTGTCCCTTCCCACATAGGGAAGGTAGGATCACTATTGTACTCTTGATATTGGAGATCATAATACAAGTAGTATAAACAGGATCCCAACTATATCTCCTAGTTCTTGAACTATGTTACCCCTATAGGAATACTAGCTACTGGATCCACGTAGTTGCTATGTTCATGTTTTTGTACTACCTCCGCCTTATTTAGGTGTAGGGTTTCATGACACCCGATTCCACACTAGCTCTAAAAAATATGACCTAAGAGGTTTAGCTTAGTCTAGGTGGGGTATATAGGACTCTACATATACATTGCACTAGTTAGCCTTAAGGGAAGGCTTAGGAGGATGTTCTAATGTATTTATATGCTTATAAACTAAATTTATATGTCTATGATGATCTTACATGTTAGTGATAATATGTGATGTCAATTACTCTTATGAACATGTATTTGGTCTATAATGGTAAAGTATGATAATATGAACTCTTAATGTTATGCTATGTGAAGTGGATGTTGGTTATGGTTTTGATAGGTTTACTTGATTTAGTAAGGTTATGGGGCGTTGCTTAGTTATTGCACAAGTGGACTTAAAGAGGGACTTGATTGATGGTCTAGCTTTGGTTATGTTGAAATGTACTCTTATCCATGCTAGTTACTATTACGACTTGATGATAGAGCTACTTGACTAGGTATTCAATTATATGATATGCAAGTTGACTTGACTAGACTTGATGTTGTTGGTCTTATGATGTATATGCCTATGACTTAATGAATATGTCTTGTTGATTAGTATAGTCTTGTTGAATGTGCATAAACGTTTTCAAAGTGAATTGCATACTTAATGAAATGTCCCCTTTTAGCATGATTTAATATTATTTGTGCATATAGTCTCATACTTAGTACAAGTGGTGTACTAACCCCATTTCTTCATTTTTCTCAACATTTTAGGTTCCAGTCATTGAAGGATTTTTAGAGACGTGAAGAAGACTTGGATCTCTTAATCATCCAAGAAGGGTAGGTCCTCACTTTCCGAGGGTGATGTCACTATCTATCTAATGGAGTTGTTTTGATTTTAAGACTAATATGTTTCTTTCTTTTCCATTTAGTATGAAACATTGTATAGCCCATGTGAGGTATTCTTGCTTTGATGTATGGGCTAGGCTCAAGTTGTTATACTCTTATTAGATGGTTATGAGATGAGACTGCTATTTGAGACTATGTTACATTCTATATATCTATGTGCAATAAAAGTAGAAGACTAAGTAATATTCCTATACTAAGGGTCTATGTATACTCGATATAACTATACTATGTGTATGTAGAGATCTATGTAAACCTCAATGTAGAAGTAGTAAAAAGTTTTAAATTTCTGCTAAATTTGACCTATGAATGTAATGATGTAAGCTAAAGAGGCTAGTCTTAGTCGTCAAAGAGGACGACGATGCCGGTTACATCTACGGGGGTATCCAGGATGTGACAGATAAATTTTAGAGAAAACTGATGTGCCCTGCAATTTGTCAAAGATATCATCTATCCTAGATTGATATTTATTTTGAATCGTGACACTATTCAATTTTTGGTTATCTATGCACATCCTCATACTACAATCCTTCTTCTCAACAAGCAAGATAGGAGTACCCCACGGGGAATCACTAGGACGGATGAAACATTTATCAAAAAGGCCATGGATTTGAGCTTTAAGCTTTCTCAATTCCAAAAAAGACATGCAATAAAGAGAAATAGAGATGGGGCGAGTGACCGGCTCCAAGTTAATGTAGAAATCTATATCCCTACCAGGCAAATTGGTAGGAAACGCTTCCTTGAATTCAACCACTATAGGAATAGACTCAATAGAGGGAGACTCAAAATCAACATCCCGAATATGCTCCAAAGATGCCAAACACCCCTCCCCGCCAGTTTTCTAGTCCGAACGAAAGATATGACTTTAGGTGGCTTAGGCTTGTACACCCCTTCCCACTCTAACTTTTCCCTATCTGGGATCTCTAGAGTCACATACTTAGCATTACCATTAAACACAAAATTATAGGGGACAACCATGTCATGTCTAAGATCATATCAAAGCCAATCATATCAAGAATAACAAAATCAGCCCTGGTCTGAAAACCCATAAACACGAGAGACATGGGTAACTATGACAGACTCTCCAACTAGGGTAGAAATGGATGGGGGCATCAAGCACATCATAAGCCGCATTAAATCCCAAGGCAAACTGAATTGACACATATGAATTAGTAGAAACCGTATAAAAGAAAACAATGGTCATCCGATCACTGACGATAATAGTACATATGATCGCTGCATCAGACGCCTCAACCTCGATCTTGCTTAGAAAGGTATAATAGCCATGTCATCTTTTACGAGCAACCTTCTTTCCTGGTTGCACTGCTCCTCACTGATTTTCTCCTAGCCAACCATGTGGAAGTCTTCTGTCATTACTATCACTGCCCGTTGGTACTACTATCACTGCCCGTTGGTACCACTGCTTTGGTCTGCTGCTACACGGGGGCACGCATGCCGAATGGTGATAATATGTCCTCATATGTCCAGGTTCTTCATAATTGTAACAATTTTGGTCAAAAGACGGTCTGCTTCCATACGCCTGTGCGACTCCCTTACTATATTGAATAGGATTTGGATGTGGAGTTACCTATTAACCACCTGTACAAGCAGGCATGGCTGACAGAATTATCCTGGTTGTAATTGTCGTCCTACCTGAAACTCTAGAGTAGGAACCATGAAAGTTACATGTGTTCTTGGGCTTCTTAGCGAAAGCCTTGGCCTACTCATCACTTCGAAATCCTTCCACTTTCCTTACAAAGTTTGTCACCTCATTAAAACTTTTACCTACAGAGGTCATGTGAACAAACAATACTTGTAACTCGAGGTACAATACCTTGACAAATAGACGAATCCTATCCTCCTTTGTAGTCACCAACTGCGTAGCATATCTAGATAAGGCATGGAAATTAGACTCATAAGCATCTACAGCCATACCAATCTGCTCCATGTCCATGAACTTATCCTTCTTGTGATCCCTCAAAGTCCGGGGCACATACTTCTCCAAAATCAAAGAATGGAATTGAATCAAAGTGGGTGGGGGCAGGACTAAAAATTTGCATTGCACATATGCTCACGATTTCTACTTCATGTTTGTGTACAATACCTAACTTGTGAAGCCTCTCATAGCAATCAAGAATGAACTCATAGGCATCATCACTCTCAGAACCATGGAACATAGGCGGCTTCAGCTTCAGCAACTTGGTTAATATCTCAGGCTCAATACCATTCATTACAGGAACCAATAGGGGACGGAAGAAGGCATAAGTGCCTAATGCTCCATCCAACTTGGGAACAGTAACAGCAATTGGGTGGTTGACTGAAGGTTGAAGAACTTGCGCTATGGGAAGGACTACATAGTCAACCAGTCCCCTCAGAGAAGTCATGATTTGTTGAGTTATCACTAGGTCTAAAGGATAAAGACATGTAGTCTCAACATGTGCGTCCTTCTCTAGTTCAACATCCTTCTCGTCTTCGATCTCCACATTCTCTTCCATTCTTCTTGGGGTGCAGATAGGCGTCTTTCCTTCCCCGGGAACATTCTTAACTAGGGATCCACCCCTGGCGGCTGCTACCCTTCCTCAGCCTCTGCTCCTTCCTCTTCCTCTACCCCTGCCTCGACCATGACCTCTTGCTGCAGGCTCCTCTACTGGCTCATTAATGGGAGCTACGGTCCTGATGTAGTTGTATCGCGTGTTAACCATCAGCGGATAGAAGAGTAAAGGATATTAGATACCAATTTGGATCACCATATACCAATTGGAATTAAGTCATGGCACGAAAGAAGAAGAATACACAAAGATTTCCAAAATTTCTATAGCCTCTCAAAGAAAGCTACAAATGTCACCATACAATTCTTCAAGACTCTACTAGACTCATTTTGGTACAATGAGATCAACGAACCTAGGTCTCAGATACCAACCTTGATAGGATCCAAACCGTCGTGATTAATACGAACACTAACCCTCCGGTGGGAGAACCACTACCACAACCAACTAAGAAACTTAAAGAAACTAAACCATTTAAAGATACAGAAACAGATTTAAATGACAAATTAAATAATGAGTTGCCATAAACTCCAATGGTTTAACAAAACAACTAAGCATAACCTTTCACTAAAACAAAAACACCTTTTAGTGGCAATAAATATACACATTAACAAAGAGTGTTAAAACCTTTTAACGGCATTACTTACTTGTCATTGGATCAAATGAAGCTAAAGGCTATAGGAACATATACAAAGAGTGAAATTATCGCTAAAAGTACATATTTAGTGGCCATTAAGTTATTGCCTTTAATTGATAGCCACTAAATATCATTATTGATATAGTGTTTGCGGAAATTCACGCCCTAGACATGAAAATATTGTACAAAAACTCAACTAATCAACAAGTCTAAGAAAAAGAGGGTGCGAACCCAAGAACTAAACATAAGTAAAAGTCTGAAAATATAGTTTGAGTCTGAAAAGAATGGAAGAAACTAATGATGGATCTATGGAAGCCTGAAAGAGCTAACTCACCCTCAAATGAGATATCGGTCAATGATCTCCTAGTTGAGGTCTGTCAATAGTCGTTTGAATATGCCCTATACTTAACAAAGAAAGAGCTAGCGTAGTATCAGTACATGAAATAACGGTGTACTGGTAGAATCACGCGGCTACTCTGGTAAGAGAAATATAAGAAATTAATTACAACACAGTAAATATACATATATAGGATGCATAATTCAATTATCATTTTAGGACCAGTATACAAATCCCGAATATCAATGACAGTTATAAATGTGATAGTCACAATTGGTCTTCTCATGGAACCCACACCATTCTATTAATGTGTCGGAACGTGACATCTGATCCAATATAACGTAACATCCTATCAAATATGTATCAAAACGTGACACCCGATTCAGTTAGCACGGCCACAGTCTATAATGAATAGTGCACATAGTCACATAGTTAACTGATAGGTTCTTGGAATGTAATTATTCATACTTAATCATTTCATTAGATTTGATTCATGTTTCCCTATTCACATACGTGCATGCATACAATGGAGCAATTAACACGAATATATAACACAATAGGAAGTCGAATCATCACCTACCTCGAAACAAAGTCTAAACACTCCTAAAACACTTGAGTCTTTCCTTTCCGGAGTCTTTCAACTTGTTCATGGTTTATAACAATTCATAATGGAACGATCTATAAATAAGTCCTAATTTCACCGTATTATAACAAATATTTATCCAAAGCCAAACCCATGATCCTAAGGCTCAACTAGGGCTTTCCCTACCATTAACTTCAAGACAAACCCTTCTCATAACAATAATTAACAAGGATTCTAAGTTTTTATAATTGAAATACGGACTACGAGGGTAATTAACTTATTCTTGGTGAGAGAATTTGTGAAAATTTGATGAGAAACTTCCCTAGGTTATTGCTTAGCTCTTAAGAACGGGTTGTGCAGAAAATAACATTTTGGGGGGTTTTGCTATTTAAGTCGCGACTGGTCCACCACAAAAGGCCCTTTCCCGCAACAACGAGCCCTATCTCACTGCAACGGGCCAGTCCTTGCTGAATTAACCTACCCCAACGGCTTGCACAGAGACAGAAACTTAGAATTTGAGTTCCAAGCTCCCATTTTGCAACATTCAAGCTTGACATTCTAAAGCTACCCTTTCATTCCAAGATCAGTTTCGAAAGTTCTACTCATCTGAATTCGATTCCATAAAGATGTGCAGTCTCCTTTACGTCTTGCTTATCCAGTCACGTGATCAAACTCATAATTAAATCATCTATCCATTACAGGATTTCCCGAAACCTCCCCTGAATCAAATTTTTTCTAAGTCTGTCCTAGGCGAGAAATTTCTAAGTTACTACTCAAAATTTTTCTAGCCTAAATTTCTTCTTCATTGGCTTTTTCATAACGACGGGAATAGTTCATTACAATGGTGGATGCAATGCATTTTTTTAGTATGACAATATATGAAAAACTTGAATATGTATAGTGAATGATTATCATATCTAGACAGTTAATATTATATGTAAATTCCTAAAGGATTTATAATATTTTAAAGCGATTCCATTGAATAGTATCCAAATGGTTGTGAGATCGCTTAACATAAAGATCGGTTTCGATCTCATTAAAATGGTTAGAAAGTATCATGTCATAGTGCAATTGGTGCACTTATATATTTTGCTATTATTATTATTGTTGTTGTTGTTTTTGTTGTTGTTGTTATTGATGTTATTGTTGTTGTTGATATTGTTGTTACTTGTTGTTGTTGTTGTTGTTGTTGTTGATATTACATTATTCATGGTTTGATGATTTTATTAATGTGCGAAACATAACATTACTATTATCGATAGAGATATCAATGTGAATCAAATATTGATTTATAAATTTATTTATTCTAACCAATCAGAGTACATGTATGGTTAGGTTTCATTTGTATACCTATGAATTGCTAGAAATCATTCGATTTATACCAAGTTTGATCTCAAGAGAGATATGTTTTGTGTGAAAAAAATTTCATATCATATTATCCTTCAACATAATAAATTTCATCATCATGAAAGTATTTATTACTTGGATATTGCTACAAACAAGCCACATGAGCAATTTGTTATGCCAATGAGGTCACAAACTAAGCGATTGTCAAAAATGTATTTGGATGAACTCAACATATCCAACAGATAAGAAAATGATATATCAAGGTAAGCTCAGGATGCAACATCTTTATGAATGTTATTTGATCACAAAGACACAATCAATATCAACATTTGAAAAGTTAAGTATAAGATTGGGAAACATCATTTACAATAATCAAGTGATTTTTTAATTGGGGGAGTAAATACGCGCTGCACTGTTTTTGCCTTAACCAAGGTTTTGTCATATTGGGTTTTCCTAGTAAGATTTTCAATGAGGCAACTCTCAAAGCGTATTACAAAGATATGCGTGTATCATTTTTACTATATTTATACAAAATCACTTTTTGAAATGGTCTTAGTATAAAACAATTTGAGAAAAATGCTTAGAAACGATTCGTCACTTATTTTTTTAAGGAAACAAGAAAACTTATTTTTCAAACAACTTAAACAGAAAAAATCATTTAAAAATACCAAAGTGGGTTCGAGGATTCAATTTACACTCCGAGAAGGGTTTAAGCATTAGAAGTGTCTACTAATGCACGGTTGACCTACAGCTTGACTAAAACATTGACTAATCTTGAAAAATTACTTAGAGGAAATAATAATTATTTGAAGAAAAAAACAATTTTGTTATGAATCCATTGAACTAAGTGGATTATCCATTAAGTTAAATCATGAACTTATCCTTATCATGGATATGTATTTCCAAGACTTATCCTTATCATGGATATGTATGTTTCCAAGGTGACATGAACCTTTCTGGATAATGATGTATCTATTAATTTGACATTCATCAAAGTGATCCTTGAAGTGATTTCTCTACTTATAAATAGGGGTATCATTCACCATTGTAGGATACAATTGAATAAGAAGTAAAGCTTTCTCCTACATATACTTCTCTTGTCTTCTTCTCTTTGTACTTATATTTCTTTGAACTTGATTTTATAACACTTCATTAGCCCAAGACTCTAGCCAATTTAGAGTGAGTATTATTTTTTTCCGCTCATGTTTGGTTGATCTCGTTAAAAGAATCAAGGTATTATATGCATAAAATCATGTATGTAATTTCTAAAATCTTTTTATAATTTAGAATACAATAGTGTTCAGTCACTAACATTGATCAGGAACCAAAGGCATATACTACTGGTTGAATAAGAAATGCTATATGAAATTTCTTAAATGGAAGAAGGTGTAAAGCTTTAATAGCATGAGTTTGAATATTATTTTGATTATTTTGAAATACTCAAAGGGTGAGTTATGTTGTACTTCAGTCTATTATATCGTTGGTTGAGGGTAAGTCGATGGATTCAAGCCCCGTCATACCAAAAAAGGCCAAGACATCAGGTTAAGTCGGGATGCACCATAATGAAAATTTTTTGAGGTTAAGACGGTTGATTGTTCAATCGCAACAAAAAAGTAAGACATCAATTTAAATTTTGATGCACCATGATGATAATATATTCGGTTCATGTCCCATCTATTTATGACCTAAGGCGACTTTATATGGATAAGACATTGGATTTAAGTTCTTATGTACCATAATGATAATTTAATGATGACTATGACAAACTAATTGTATTTTTATGAGAACTCCTGAATTTCGCATAATTGGTTTGCTCCGTTATTTTTTGTGAATGTGGTAGTAGTACATGGTAATTTTAAAAGATGATAATGATTATTGTGATTGTACAGATGAATATGGGAAACTCAAAATATAAAATTATAATAGTCATCATTGTGGTTAAATTAAAAACACTCTGAGTTCTCCAAATATTCCTTCAAAATATTTAGGCAATTTTTATCATTAAAAGGTATAAAAATTTATTGGACACGAGGTTGTTGTGCGATATAATAATTTGATAAGTTTATAGATCCTCCATAAAAATAAAGTAATATAAAGTGGTGGTACACTTGACCTTCAGAATGATGTTGAGGTGTGTCATGAAAATATGATGAATTTCAAAAGTATGACAATGTGCTTATAATGCAAATCTATGAAGCACATATAAATGATTAGTTCATTCTTTGAAAAGAATGTGACTTGTGATGAGAGAATCGGTCAAGATGTGATAAAACAATTATGGGTAGGATATATGCCACAATTCACCTCTATGTAAGGTTTGAGAAAAAATGATATATGCCAAAACTCATCTTTGCAGGAGGTTTTGAGGGAAATAAATAATTTTTATTTGGCAAGAATGGACAATGGTCGTGTACATTTATACGTCATAAGTATTATGGTATATTTATTGTGAATTACCAAAATGGCAAAAGAAAGAAAAATTCTTGCCTATAAAGGTTGTGTCATGACTAAAATAATATTATTGTGTTGCAATACAAATTTGTCATTGGTTGTGTGCCTATGAGTACAACAAAAGTATAGCAAGAAATATGTCTTGCTTGTAATAATTGTGACCATCATAATAATAATATAATTTTCTCCTTGATGGAGATGATCATCATATAGATGGTGTCATGGAATATGTGATAGTATACAAATTTAAATGCAAGCTCTAACGAGTTATGTTACTACCAAATGAATAATATTGGAATTGTAAAAAGTCTGAAAAGAAACTTTTAAGTTTTAGATGAATTGAAAAGAAATATTGAGACTATAAATTATGAAAGATTTATCATCTTCATATTACTAAAATCGAAGCGGGTTATAAATATTTATGTAAAAGGTTACCCATTTTTCTCTTATTTGTTGCACACAAACATGGGCATGCTGATGTAATCACATGCACAAGTGAATCATAAGTGTAATGGAATAAAGATCAGTTAGCATGATCGGTTGGCCATACCGATTAAAATATGATGCAAAAATAATTGATAATTTACATAGTTTTATACTGAAGAAATAAAATATTTTTCAAGAATTGTCTTTTGTTACTTATTCACATAATAAAATTATCATTGTACCAGCTAAGGTTGGAATTGCATTCCTTGAAATTATTTGTAACATATAAAAAGGTGAATATGGGTTCATTCACCTGCCATGTGGATCATTTGCAACTATATGATAGATGTATCTATGTGATGTGTGCTTTGTTGTCAACTTACAAATATGTGTTTATAAAATTATTTGTTCGATCGTTAAATTAATACACAGTTATAAACAATGAAATTATACTGATAAAGCTGGTTGGTTTAGTAGAAGTTGTATGCCTCCAATTATAGCAAAACTATTAATAATGAGAACAAATCTCCCAAAAATAAATTTGGCATGAGATCAATATATTTAACAGGTAGCAACACTTGTATGCATCAAGCCAACGAAGGTCTCCAATTAAAATTGGCTCAAGGTCAAGAACCAAATAATTTCCATCTAAAGTTTGAATGTGAGGTATCTGATTTAATTGTTCCACAACACAAGATGAATTTCCAAATGATGTGGGGATGAATATTATATTTTCTAACATTAGGGGGAGATATGAAAAAGAGTTGAAAATTTGTATGAGGTTAAATCTGAATTATCTAGATTCTCATTAAAATAAAGTGTGAATTTGAAGTTCAAGTGATAATTCATTTGCATAATGGTGCGAATCTATTGCCAGATGAACTTGCTGACCCTATGTTATAATACAGCAACAAATGTTTCAATGAGAAGTCCTTGAAGGACTCTGTTTATGATACGTCTGAAGCGTAATAGACCAATCAATTTCAAATGTAAAATTCCTTGAAGAATGAGAGGAGCAAATGATTAATATGGTCATGATAATGAGGCAAGTTCTATGAAAGAGCACCACGACATAACACTTCACAAAACCTTGGGAAAGGTTCAGGTACCTGAAAATTGATGAAAAATAAAGAGATCTCAATAAATTATGTCATATTGAAATCGATATCAAATAATCATCGATGGTATCTTTGTTATGAGGTAGCGTTCAATGATATAAATTGTAACGAGGATCTTGAATTCATATTTGTCATAGAGTGTGGACAGATAAATGATTGGCCAAGTAAAATGCATAATTCAAATATATTTTGTTTCACTTAAAAGAGCGATGTTTTGAATTTTAGTCCATAAATCAAGGTATAATGTCAGTGGGGTACAAATAAATTATTATGTGATGTTATAACCGTAAGATATCAAGTACGACCCGTGTCTTGAGGCATAAAGATTCGTCGCAAAAATCCTGACATTATTGGAGATGTTTTTTCCTATGGTGGATGCAATTAGATTTGTTCTGTCATGTCTAGCTAGACAATACTTAAGATTATATGAATATACTTGAAGCAATCAAGGTGTCTGAAACATATAAAAGTTTGAAAGAGACTTTTTCAATTAATTTTCAAGAATCCTTATATGGATTGAAATAATCAAGGAAAAATATGGTACAAAAATAATGACCCTAATCATCCTTTGTATTTTTATGAAAAGGTCAGGATCTGAATTTATTATAATAGTTGTGTATGTTGATAGCTTGAACATTGTTGACACTACTAAAGAGCTTTTAAAACTATTGAGTGTTTGAGAAGGAAATCTAAAATGAAAAAATTCTGAAATGACATAATTTTGTCTTGATCTATACATTGAGAATTCGGCGAATGAAATATTTGTCCATCAATCAACATACACAGAAAATTTTTGATGCAATTTTATATGGATAAACCACATTCATTGAGTACCCCAATGATTATGAGATCGCTTGATATAAATAAAGATTCACTTTGATCTCAAAAGATGGATAAAAAGCTTTTTGGGTGATGAAACTCCATATATTATAGTGTTAAACATGTACTTGAATATCCTCAAAGGACCATAGACATGGGTTTATTCTATTCCGAATAATCCAAGTCAGAACTGATTGGTTACGTAGATGTAGAATATTTGTCTGATTCGTATAAAGCTCAATCTCAAACACAATATTTCTTCAAACTATGCAGAAATAATAGCCCTCCATGAAACTAGTCGAGAATGCATCCAATTGAGATCAATGACACACCATATTCAGGAAATGTGTGATTTTTCTTTGAAAAAGAATATACCAACCATATTGTACGAAGATCACCAAATGCAAATGAAAGTGTCCACAAGATTATTATTGTTGTAAACAAGTTGAATGAGTCATTTACTTGCAACAACGAGGTCACGAATAGAGTGATTTTCAAGAATGTATTCGGCTAAGCTCTGAGCCTCGTCATATTTATGAAATCAGAAAATGATATATCGGAATGAGTTCTATCATGCAACTTCTTCGTGCATATGATTTGATCATAAAGACACTGTCAATATTTTAGAAGTTGGTTGAATGACATCATCATACGAAACTAAGTGATGTTTTAATCGAAGAGAATAATACGCGTTGCGCTCTTTTTTCCTTGACCGAATTTTTGTCCCATTGAATTATTCTGGCAAGGTTCTTAATGAGGCAACAAATAATACTTATCGAAAGATGTGTACTTTTTTTCCTTCACTAGAATTTTTTTTACAGGATTTTCCATAGTAAGGTTTTAACGAGGCACATTATCTATGGACGTCCAAGGGTGAGTATTATAAATCCATTGAACTAAGTAGATGACTCATTAAGTCTATTCATAAACTTATCCTTATCATGGGTAATTATGTATTCCCAAGATTTATCCTTATCATGGATATGTGTGTTCCCGTGAACCTTTATGGGAAGTGATGTATCTATTGATTTGACATTCATCAAAGTATCATTTGAAGTGATTTATCTACTTATAAATTGAGGTATCATTCGATATTGTAAGATACAATTGAATAAGAAGAAAAGTCTTCTCCAACATCTACTTCTCTTTAGATTTAAATTGTTTTGAGCTTGATATTATAACAAATTTAACTTAAACACTTTGAAATAATTTAAAAAGAAAAGTAAACCTTTTCAAAAATGACCAAGTGAAAAAAAACTAATTAAATAAATTTATTTAAATAAATTATCATTGAGAAAAGTGGATCATCTTTATGGGATTTAATTCAGTTCAAACCGAAAAAATAAAGTTAGTATTAATCAAAATAAAATTAAATAATCAAAAAGAGATAGAGCCCTGTTGGGTCAATCTTGTTGCTGATTTGGGCCCTTGTTTGAATTTTTGGTTTTGTATACTCCTGTTGTATATCACTGCATATCGTATATATACTGAATCGTTTTTCTGATTTCAAGACCTGCAGCAGCTCCACTTCAATCTGTTTCAACTTCCTTTTTACCACCGCAAAGAAGAGGACGACTCGAAACAATTCAACGATATGTAAGCGTGGAGTCCAAAATAGACTCGAGTTGATGTCACATGAGAAGAGAACAAATGAAAAGATAAGCATTCATTTGTGACCCAAAAATATTAAAATTATTGAAAAACACAAGCAGCCATGATAACTAACCACTTGCTAAATTTAACACTTCCTGGAATAGGAAATAAATTGAACAATGAAACCAACTCATTCATTCATATTTTTTAAAAGAGACAAAAGACAATATTTCTATGTTAAAGAATACTGTAACAGATTGGAAGTTTTTCCATGCAAACCCCTTTAAAGTCTTATGAATTCGACTCAAATTTATCTAAGCAATCACAATGACTGGAACAAAACGATAAGCAAAACAACATGAGGACTAGACAAAGATTACAATTAAAGTGTCTAATCCTTATGGAAACAAACAGAGGCAGGTGAGGTCATGAACTAATTCACTAAACAACATGTTGACTTAACAGGAGTAGCTACTAAACGAAGTGAAAAGATTATCAACACAAGTGACTTATTCAAAGAAAATCAAACTATTTTATCAGGACTCAAAGAGACAGACCGCCAACCGTGTTCAGTAAAAAAAATCACTAAAATGTCATGAAAGAAATCTCTTTCATCATTAGAGAAGAGTAGCTAAGGATTTTAACTAAAACTAGACCACCATAGAAGGAATCTGAGGAATAGTAGATAAAAATGCAACTGCAAACCAACAATTACGAAATACAAGACTTTTGGCATTCCAGCCATGTCAAGCGACACAACAATTTATCAATCGACAAATGAAATCCTAAAGAGAAGGAACTAAACATAAGACTAAGGAAATCACCTTTTTCAGGGCAACAAACTGAGACAACGACGTTAACCACCAAAATATAAAACAACTTGGAATTCGAATAGAAGAGACTCAAGCTCTTTGTATTTTTTACTCCCCCAAGCTGTTTTTTTTTCGTTTATTTCTTGCCAACTTTTTTGAGTTCCCACCCTCAAACACAAAGAGAAAACGATCTTCAATAGGGGTTTTAAGAGTTGGGTCGGATTTTCGGGTTTCTTTAGTGTGGGCTGGTTTCTTTTTGTATTTGGAAGTGGGTCGGGTTTTGTTTGAAAAAATGATAGGAATGTAATATAAATCGAAAATATTTATCATTTATATCAATAACATTTTTTTTACTTAATCACTTTTAATACATTTTTAATTCATATTACAAAGAACAATTTATCATTTACATATAATACAAGTTTTATTGATGGTGCCTCCATCAATAACCAATACTAACTCAGAACCAATTAGTGTTACACTGACATTCCACACTTGTGTTTCTCCTTCAATCATTCCACCAACCATGCCACAATCATCGCCACTGACGCCCCCATCGATTCAGCCCCCACCCTTTCCATCCATAGAATCCTTGACACATCACATATCCCCATCATCGGTTGCTCCTATTGTTGGACACACACTTGCTACTAATCCGCCTTCACTTGATGGAGTTTCTCATGGTGTAGACTTTCCTTTACTAAGTGTAGTTGCAGAAAATCCTCACTTTTCTAATACAAGTCACTCTGCTGATTCTAGAAGCACTTCAGCTACTGGTATGTTCCGCCCAGCAGTGTCTCCTTTGCAAAAGATGGTCGCACGAACACAAACAGACTCCTTGAAGCCAAAGAAACCATTCTCGATGTCTACTACGACACCAACATCGTCCATAGTGGAACCTTATTTCCATTAACAGACTATTAGAGATATTTATTAGCGTCACGCCATGCATGTTAGAAGAGTATAATGCACTCATTCAAAATGGTACTTGGGAACTAGTTCGACCATCCTCGTCTCAAAATATCATTGGTTGTTAATATGTGTTCAAGATGAAGTTAAAGTAGGATGGCTCATTGGATCGCTATAAAGCAAGACTTGTGGCTAAAGGATATCAAAAACGGTCAGGTCTCGATTTTGCTGATACATTTAGTCCAGTGGTTAAGCCAGCTAACATACAATTATTACTATCCTTGGCAGTGTCTCATCAGTGGCATATCACTCAGCTAGATGTCTCCAATGCATTTCTTCATGGGAAGCTAGATGATATAGTATACATGTCTCAACCTCATGGGTTTGTTGATCCTACACATCCAGATCATGTTTGTTTACTTAAACGATTCCTTTATGGTCTCAAACAAGCTCCATGTATGTAGAGCAAATGCTTAGTTGATGTACTTTTCTCATTAGGCTTTGTGGGATCCAAAACTAATTGTTTATTGTTCTATTTGTCGAGCGTTGATCTTAAGTTGTTTTGCTTAGTCTATGTTGACGACATTCTGGTTGTGGGCTCTAGTTCTGGTCATATTGCAGCTCTTATTATCAAATTGAAAACACATTTTGTTGTTAGAGACTTGGGAAAATTGTCCTATTTCTTGGGCATTCAAGCCAACTGAAACCTGAATGATTTCATTTATCATAAGGTAAATATGTCACAAAACTCCTTAATCGTGTGCAAATGGAGTCGTGTGGTCCTGTCTCCGCACTTTTGCTTCACCCTCGTCCAAGCTCTACAATACTAGTGGATGTCCATTTCATGATAAGACTCTATATGTAAGTAATGTTGGAGCTCTACAATATTTGACGTCTATGCATTGTCCTATGGATTCTCATTGGGTTGCTGTTAAACGTACTTTTCGTTATGTCAAGGCTACATCATCTCATGGTTTATTTTTTTTCTCGTGGATCATCCACCTTATTTCATGGTTACAGAGATTCAGGTTGGGGAGGAGATGTTGATGATCGCAAGTCTACTACTGGTTTCACTATTTTTCTTGGCTCTCATTTGATTTCCTGGGTTTCTCGAAAGCAAAAAGTTATTTCAAGGTCGAGCACGGAGGCAAAGTATCGTGAATTAGCTGCTGCTACATCTGAAATGACGTGGGTTGAACATCTCCAACGAGAGATTGGATGTTTCACTACCTCTTTTCCCATTCTCTGGTGTGATTCTCTTAGTGCTTCCCATTTTTCATTCCGGAACAAAACATATGGAAATAGAGTTTCATTTTGTTCGTGACAAGGTTCGTGCAAAGACCTTATCAATCAGATACGTGAGTTACCATGATCAAGTGGCTGATGCACTTACCAAGCCTTTGTCAAAGGTCCAACTTCTAGATTTGAAGAGCAAGTTGACAGTTGTTCGACTCCTTGTTCATCTTGAGGGGAAGTGTAAGGGTAATGTCATGTAGGATTCTGAGTGAAAGTTTATTTGTATTTAAAAAAGTCATGTAATTGATTTTAGATTAGGAATCCTTAACAAACGCTATTTTGGAGTCATGTAAAATATACTCATGTATATATTGATGCATTGACGTTATGAATTAAATAAGATTGAGAAGTATGTTTAACATACACATTTTAATACACTTATAATACATTGTATTAATTTTTTACCAGACAAGCATAATATACTTTTAAAAACAGTTATAATACATATATATTGCATACTTAATTCACTTTAAATACATATTGCAGATTTAACATAGTATTGTTATAATTATAATAAATAAAAAATATTATTAAAATTGATAATTATTTATTAAAAGACACGTATCTAAGTAATTTTTTCAAAAAGGAAACAATTAAGGGCTGAAACGAGTTGGGCGGGGAATGAGATTGTGTTTTGGGCCAAATTTTCTCTTGAAAATTGATCCAAGAAGTGGGACAAGAGATTACTATATTATAACTAGAAAAATGACCAAATGAATTGCAAATTTGTCCACTTAACTTTAAAATTAGTCAATTTGACTCAATTAGTGAGTCCAACTAAAGATTGAATAAAATGAATTAATATTAAATAATTAATCGAGCTTCTTAGTCGTAACGAAATAAAATAACTAATTTAATTATAGACTAATTAATTTAAAAATATAAATTATTATTTAAACCAAACTAATTGACAACATATTTAAGTAAAATTACAATCTTTTTTAGAAGATTTTCGGATATTCATAAAATATACTAATTATATACATAATTATTTAAAACATATATATTATTTAAAATTTATTAAAATGAAAAACTATTAAAATAATCAGCAAAATATTATTAAATTTTTTTTTTGAAATTTTTTAAAACTAATTATTTTAAATCGTCTGAAATTGAAGAAGCTCGATGATTAATCTATATTGTGGAGGGTCAAAATTGGGTGCCAACAATGCGTACTCTTTTTCCTTCAGGACTTTTCCCACAGGGTTTTTCTTATTAAGATTTTAACAGGGCACATTATCTATGATGAACTCCAATGAATAGTTAATACATCATATTGTAGATACCAATTAAACATTTTTCTGAATAAGTTTAAAATCAAGAAGGCAACTTAGAAACATCTCCTCAAGCAGATTCTTATAAGCAACTTACAAACAGCTCTACAACCGGATTCTTACGATAGCTCTTGCTTTTGCCCAAACAATTCATTTCCTAGGCCTATAAAATGGTCATATTATAGTGAAAATAGAGATGATTATTGTCCTCCCTCTCTCAATTCCTTATATCAATGAGCATCATACAATTTTCTCTTCTCATTTTTTTTGTTCTTATTTAGTTTAGTTAATTACTTTTATTTATTTAATAAGAATTATCATTTATTGAACTAATTATTTATACATAAGTGTCATCATTATTTCTTCCTTGTTTTCTTTCTTGTTTGTCATAAATTGAAAAAAAATGGTGAACACGATCTGCCTAATTTTTTTTAGTTTTAATCTACAATGAAATTAAATATCAAGTTAAGTATGTGAGCTCATATATTAAGTAATTTCAAATTATTTTAACGAATAAAGAGATTAAAATGACCTCAAACTATGATATTTCGTACAAACTTGCCCTATATCTTTCTTATGAGTATGACCGTTAGACATAAGGATATTTTTGAGTCAAAAAATTGACGTCTGGATATTTGGGGGCCCAAAGGTGGATAGAGGTAGTTTTGTTTCAATTCAAATAGTTGAGAGACATTTTAGACCCTTCTCCGCTTAGTAATTGCTAAAATATTGACATTTTTAAATATTCAATAGAATCTTTCCCATCCCAAACACATTTTGCTATTCACTCAAGGGAAAAAGTATTTTAGCACACATCCCCCAAAATTTAAAATAATTTACATGATAATCACAACAAAAAGAAATTCATTTAATTTATCAAATAGGATATCTTTTGATCCTATAAAAAATAATTAGGTTTTGAAACTTTTCTTTGTAGTGTTTTGAATCTAAAAGGCAAAAGAAATGGGGAAAAAAAAAAATAGAAGATCCCATTCAAACC
Organism: Solanum pennellii; assembly: GCF_001406875.1. NCBI lineage: Eukaryota > Viridiplantae > Streptophyta > Magnoliopsida > Solanales > Solanaceae > Solanum > Solanum pennellii. The sequence continues at coordinate 29,740,550 of NC_028644.1, forward strand.
AAAATAATCAATATACTTTTTGTATTATAAGAAAAAGGTTATGCAGAAACCCAAAAGAAGACGCTCAATGCTCAAAGCTTACTCCATGCATTGTGAGCTTTTGAAAAGCTTAACAGCATCTAATTCTAAATGTAAATTATATTAGTACCCAATTTTAAAGAATATAAGCATGTTGTTGAGCTGTCCATCATTCAATAATTGAAAAACATCAAACCTTGATAGTCTTAATCACATGGGCAAATTCAAATCCCACTTAGAGGCTACAACTGCGGTATGAGTCAATATTCCCTAGATTACATATATATAAACATATAATCCACTAGTTTGAATAAAGTTTACATTCTTAATTTATTTTTAAAAAAGAGCTGAATTTCCCCTAAACTATTTATACTAGATAGGGAAAATAGCGATTTTAATCCATATATATATATATATATATATATATATCATTTACTTTCTCCATTCTTAACTCCATGCATTTTATATTACTTGATCCCTCTTGAGTTGATACCCCCTAAAAAATTTAATTAAAGGTGTGTTTTAGTAAACTAACATTATTGATAATATTTGAAAACTTTATTAACTACTATTAATTTGTGTAGTTATTTAGTATTAATGATATAAATAAATTGAACATGTAAATTAAAACAATTATTTTTAGAATAAGGATCAAGTACTATAAATGTCGAGGCGAGAGCATTTTATTGTCTACATAAATAAGCAAATTTTGATTAGCATTAATGATGTTTTACATAAAGTCATAATTATAGTTTAAAATAATTTAAAATCTAAAGAATACAATCTTTGAAAAGATGACCTTAATTAAATAAATTAATTTATATTTTCTACATCAAAATATATTTGTATAGTTATTAATATGTGTACATTTATCATTCTCTATTATTTTCACTCGTATAAATATCCGAATTTCGATTATTATTGATAAAATTAGTTTTCTCATTATGATAATTTACTTCATTGTAGAGCATCATTAGCTTATATACTTAACTAATATTTCTTATTTACTCATCCAAAATATATTAATGTTCATGCTTTTATGAAAAATTGTTAGATGAATTTAAGAAAATGAAAATATCATGATTCTTTTTTCGAAAAAAGTATATATTGATAATGAAAAGATATAATAGGTTTTTAAAATTTTGATTAGGATAAAAGGGAAATTTGATTATACTTCAAGGTTGAGGGTGACATTTGATATTAATAAACAAAATTGAACGGTGAAAATGATTTTTATACGGTAATTATTAAACAAAATTACCAAATGAATGAATGATGATGACCTATTACAATCAAATGCATGGGAAATAACCTATTATGAGTACCCAACCATCATCCCTTCCAGTACACCCACTGAGGCTCCGATGTTCGCATTTTCAGTGGGAATAAAGGTTAGTTCTAATTCTTGGAAATGGATTCATCCAAGTTCTTATTTTAAAATTGGCTAAAAAAAGTAGGTCATTAAAATTTAGACATTAAAAATACATAATTTGGGTATGCTCGCCTTTTAAAAGTTAGCTAGATGATGCACCCACGTGACATACTAGCTAATTAATAAAGTTGAAATAAACTACATGACATTAAAGTTTTAAGTCTCAACAGAGGATAAAAATTATACATAATATTTTCATATGAGTGGGTTTTAATGGCAAAACAACAATAGGATGTGTATATTAATAATTGCAAATGGAAATCGTTGACAATGACTTTGTTGTAGATTCACTCAAAAACTGAACAACCACAAGATGAACTTCGTCTCTCAAAGAAAATATAGTGCAATTCACAAACTAAGAGTTTTCTTAGTGTGTCGATTGAATTGTGAAAATCTAGGATAATTTTCTCTTATGTTTCTTTTCTGATTTTGGTTTTCACATTTTCCACTATATTTATTGTACATAATTGTAAATTCAAAACACCCCAATCTAGCAAGGGTTGTGATTACATTGTGGGTAAGTCTTGATTATGATTCAAAAGTTATGGATAACATTCAATTATGTTTGAATTACGTTTATATAATGATTATATGATATTTCATGTGAATTTCTTGATGAATCCTAATCTAGAACGATGAAGGTGATCATTGTGAGTTTAGGTCATTAGAGGCAAGGTTGAAAGTTCTAAATTCATCTTCTTATTTTAATTGTCTTGAATACTGATTGATCATTCTTAGGATCATCTAAACATGAATTGAACTAGGTTTGATTGAATAAGAAGGATCTTAACTTATAATGATAGAATTGAACTTTTATGATCAAGTAAGACTTGACCTAGTATTGGGAGATGTGATCAAATCTCCATGAAATCTAGCTAAAAAGAAGAGATTAAGAAGGAAACCTTGAGAGTAGGGTTTGTGATCATGATGGATAGGGCTTTAGGGTGAGGCTAATGTGATTACCTAGTGATCTTAAGGCTTGAGAGTAAAGTCTAAAAGATGATAGAAGTCTAATAGGTTGGATTATGGTGAAAGGCCTATACTCACCTAATCTATCTTAGGAAAGCTTGAATGTATGAAGTAATAGAATCACTTGAGCATGTCTAGGTTGTCAAGGGCATCCTTCCATGAGAAGTAAGTGTTAAGCAAAGTTTAACAAGTAAACCTTGGAGTATATGCTTGACTCCAAGTGGATATGCCAATGAAAAGGAGTGTCACACAAGAAAGGGTCTGAACTCCAAGAAAAAAGGAGAGACACGCCTAGTAGATGTGAGGACTATCCAAGTTTAAGGGGAAACTCTTACATAGTAGAGTGTGGGTTTTCCCAAAGTTATGTCTCATGAGACGGGATCCTTCACGTAGTTGAGTCAAGGTTCCCTAGTAGAGGTCTCCATATGCTACGAACTAAGACATGCTTGAGAAGCATCTCATAGTGTTCCAAAGCATAATGAACTAAGACTTACTTAATGAAGTAACTCGTAGTGTTCATGAGTGTAGATGAAATTAGACATATCAAAAGTGGTATCTCATAGTGTTCATGAATTTAGATGGACTTAGACATACTTAAAGAAGTATCTCATAGGGTCCATGTGAATAAGGAACTTAGACTTACTTAATGAAGTATCTCTTAGGGTTCAACTTAATAATGAACTAAGATGTTCTTGAGAAAGAGTACCTCATATTGTTCTAGAGTTAAAGGGAGGAATTAGGTTCCAACCAAAAAGACCTAGTAATAGGACCTAAAAGTAATACTTAGCATGATTGGTATTATGGTGTGCTATGAGTGCATTGCACAAAGTATGACTTAGGGTCACTAAAGAGAAGATTTGAGATAGGATTGGACTAGAGTTGCCTTTCCTAGTTATAGTTGACTAAAGGAGAGAGATTTCTTAGTAAGAGGGTGAAGTTAATGATGAGGACAAATTAGGGTGGATATGGCTAGGATGACTTCAAGGATATGCTTAGTGTGAAGGATAGTATGAGATGTCTTTCATGCATTGCACAAGTGTGCCTTGGGGTTACCTAGAAGTATGGTACCCTTATGGCATAGAAAATATTTAGAATAGACCATGTATATAGACTATGTTAAGATGACATGTAAACCTAGGTCTTGACTATGAGAGTGAACTATGACCAAGAATGACCAAAGAGAGGTACTTAGTTTGGATGGTAGTATGGAACGCTATCCTTGCATGGCACAAGTATACTTTGAGGTGGCTTGTGAAGTAGTTCACTTGTAGTATGCAAGCTTAATGTTGAGGTGTGTAACCTTGTAGCTCTAAGTAAAGACCATTCCATGTATGTTATGTTTCTCCTATGCTCATTTACTATGTCTTAGGTTCACTTGTATTATATGATGCTTATGTTGGAGATTATGCTTATGATATGTTATTGTCTCTTATGTCTATGTCTTATTTTGACTAACCATTTGAGATGCTCTTGTGATGTTATGATAGCTTTCATACTTAGTACCTTTGTACTAACGCATATTGCCTACATTCTAACCAAATGTAGGGTTAGATCTTTGAGTTGCTATTGGAGGCTAGAGTTTCAAGGATTTAAAAGATTGAAGATCTTGGTGAGTCCTGATCATATCTTTGAGGACAATATCCATTTACCTTTATGTAGTTTACTTTTATTTTCTAGACTTTATGTGGGCTGCGTCCCAAGGCATTTATTCATGTCATTCATAGATGGTTTGAGACAATGATGTTAGAAAAACTTCCGCTTTTATGAAACACTTTTCGAGTTATGTTTTAAAGAATGTTTTAAATTCTTCTGTATTTTCTATGTTTTTATGTAATTAATGCTAAGGGATTGTATAAGATCTTTTCGGGATCAAATACGCCATGTTACGAATAGAGGGTGCTCTCGGGTCGTGACACAAAGAGAGGGAGAGAGAGTGTGGGAGCGAGGGGAATTGAAATGAAAGAGGGGAGAAAGTGAGAGAAAGTAGGAGAGAGCAATAAAAATTTCAAATCAAACTTAAATTGTATTTTAAATTTTGAAAATAGGTTATAACATACTTTTCACTTCATGTTTAACTTTTGAAGTGTATTGAAGAACATGCAAACATGAACATTATTTCAAATATTCTTTGTAACATATAACCAAACACAATTTAAACTTATCCTATATAATGCTTGTTGCTTCTTTTATTCGTTTTGGTCATAAGCGCAAAATGAAGTCAATACTTTATATATTTACAAAGTTTGAAACAACTTCAATAGGGAAAAAAATTTATCTAGTTTTATCTTTTAACAATCCAAAAAATAGAAGTACTTTAAAAAGAAATCAATATATTTAATTACCTTTAATCAACGAAGAGACCATGTGAGCTATAACATGATCCCCCAATGTCTCCCACACCGAAAAAGGTTATCCTCCTTGCCCAAAATAAGGATCATGAACTTCTAGATTAAGTGGATCGACTAGTTAATTAACCTATGGGGGAAAATAGTTAAGGGAAACTTATTGGGGAAAATAGTTAAGGGATAAGGAGATTGTTACTAGAAATTCGGCCTCTTACTTAACTTCATTAATCATGGAAAAGTGCACTTGGAAAACCAAACCAAGCTAGTTTCAATAAGATAGCTCCTTGCCTTTGATTCAATTAGGGAAGAAAGTCTTTCAACGTAAAAATCTTTTTTATGTGAGAAAATCTTTCCCATCGTGCTAGTATGTGTTTATGATAATATTCTTTCACAACACAACATCACAATTGGTACTTTACTCTCAAATCACCCTTAATATGTTTGCATAGATTTCATAAAACAATGTATAAGCCTATAATTTACCTCTTGAGGTTCAAAATCCACTTTCAATTATCAACTCTTAGAAAACATGGTTAGATATGGATTTCATCATAAATACATGTAAAACTTGCAATACATGCTCAATTTCATAAAACTCTTCCTTGAAGATCAAAATCCCACACCATATGATTCATTACTTGAATACAGGGGAATTACATGTTTTCATGGGGAAATCATCATAAACTCATCAATTCATGCATAAGTTATCAAATTCAATAATTAAAATCAACAATGAAAAGAACCCATGATAATTGAAGAAAACCCTAACTCGATTGAGGAATTCTACCTTTTTGAAATAGAGAGATTTAGGAACTCTATGGATGGAAGAAATTCATGGATGAAAACTATCGTACCTTGACTCCAATTGCTAGACTTTAATGGAGGAATTGGGACCTTGGCTTGAAACCCTAGATGAATCCTTCTTCAAGTTTCTAGAAAGAGAATATTTGGAGAGGAATTTGGTATTCTTTTTGTGAATTTGGAATAATGAACTAAATGGGTTAATTTGGGGGTTGAAAAGCTTATATAGGGGTCTTAGTGAAGGTTAAACAATGTAGTATAAGAACTAATTAATTAGGAAAATATCACGACCCGAGCCTACATCCTGGACGTGGATGGCACTCGAGAACCATTGCTAGTCCACAAGCTAACATTCATCATGGCTGATTACAGATGAGTAACTCAAGCATACAAATCTTAAAACTAAAATAAGTTCAATAAACTCGAATATTCAACCTTTTTAAAAGTCTTTACAATACTCAAAATAATAAAATTAAATATTGAAACTCCTCAACTTTGTCTATCTATGAAGCTTCTACTATTATAGAAGGAGATCGGGACAAAACCCACGACATCTGAAAACTACTAACGGTAAGATAAAGGTGAAATCTTTCGCTTGTAGTCAATCAAGATGAAGGTTCACTTGAGGGTCATCAATGGTTCTCGAGTGTCAACCACGTCCATGGCGTAAGCTTGAATCGTGACAAAATGATTAAGACATTTTTTTTCAATAGTTGAATGTTAATAGCTAATTAAACATTATATAAAAAATAGTATGAAAATTTCATTTCAACAACAAAATAGTAATTTTTGAAAAAAAATAATATTTTAAATTTTTATATTAAAAAAAATAATTGTATGATATGTAAATAAAAATTATGCAACAATATAAAATTATTGTTACGTGATTTTTGAAAGAGTTCTAAATAAACATATTTCTATAATAAGAAAATGTATCACGAATAAAAATTATATGCATAATTATATAATGACCTCCAAGTATTTTTTGTGTTTATGAATCCTCTTCGTCGTTTAGAGATTTCATGTAGAGACACAAAGTCATTTATGACTTGTTGCAACTGACAGTTCGGTCACCTGATCGTTCGTTTGGTTTTAATGCGAGTTTTAGTGTTTTGAAGCTTTGGAACCTTAAATGGTCATTTTTACCCAAAGTTCAAGAAGATGACCTCAGAATACAATTTTGATGATTCCATTAGCTCCAGGATGGTTATTTTATGCTAGTAACATAGTCATCACGACTCCCAAGGCTTTCAGCGTGAGTTTGTGCAATTAGGCATTTTAACTTTCAAATTGAGGCCTAAGTTTGACTTTAGTCAATATTTTAAGTAAATGAGCTCAAATGAGAATTTTATCATCATTGTTAGCTCTAAAACATTGAGTTTGGTCTAAAACTACCCTTCGCTTAGGTCCTGAGGATTCCAAGACCCTTTGTGAATTTCAACTTAAAATAGAAATTGAGTGAGAGACCCAGTTTTATCAAAACATTTTTATCAAAACAACCTCAGATGGATGTTTTGATGGTTCCTTTGAATCTGTGATGCAAAATATAATTGGGTTGCATGCACAGGATTCCGAATGAGTCTTGGATACCCCTTCTAAGTTTTTGAGGCCTTGCACTTAGCTACCAGTTGAGACCCTTGAGTTTGCAAATGGTTGGCGTGTGTGTTCATGCACATGTGATCGAATTTGTGAGCATCTGGATGACCTCGTGATCGCAAAGGCCACCGACCTGGACTCTTTATTTAAAGTCAATCATGACCTACCTTGGTAGGATAGCGTATCTCCTTTGTTTTAGCTCCAATATTTGTAATTTGAATTCCCACACTCTTATAATTGTGAGGTATACATGGTAAAGTAATTGGATTGTGTTGTTTACACTTTGTTAGATGTAAAATTGGCATGAAAGGTGCTACCCTTCTTTTTTAAATTTGTGTTTTCGTTGCGTGTTGTTGTTTCCACCGTTTTAGGCCGCAAATTATGTCATATTTTGTGACACAAGTTCGAGGAATACTTTAGGACCTTTTGAAGAAGGCAATTCCTAAATTTGTTGCACTGATTCCATGGTTCTTGTTTGACTTTAAATTTGGGAGAAAAGGGTCAAATGCCCCCTCAAGCTTTAACAATATTTCCAACTACACACTTAACCTTTGCGGAGGTCCTATTATCCCCCTGAACCTTTTTTATTTTATATTAGTGCACCCTCAGACGCTGATGTGTCCACATATGTGAACTCACCTCCGTGAGGCGCGTAAGAACGTAATAAAATGTCCATGTGGATTCCAAATAAGCCTCCCAACGGTAACTTTACTCTTTATTTAACCATACATTTATTTTTTAATCTTTTCCCAATTCATTTATCTCCATCTCTTTTGTTCTTGAACAAAAGCTCTCTTCTTTGTTCTTCATCCACCTTTTCTCTTATTAACAGAAGTCGTCGTCTCTTCTTCAACTAAGATTGAATTGAGGGTTTGTAATTTTCTAGAATTTCAGCTTGACTTTTTCCCAAATTCAACAGCTTGATTATTTTGTTTTGTGTTAATTAGGGTTAGTAATTTCAAACGTGAAACTGAATAAGCTATGCATGGAAGAATCAAACCCTATGCTCAAAACCATAGTACGATGCAAACATGAAAGTTTGTTGCATATGCAGACTTCTTGTCGAAGTCGAACCCAGAAGATAATTTTGGTCTTGCACCTACTATGGTGTATGTGACTTTTCTTAAATTGTTTGATTTTGTTGGGTTTAACTGATGTGAATGTTAATAACGTTAATATATTGTTTCTATTTTTTCAGTCGAACAATTGTAATTTTTTTTGATAGAGATATAGATTAGAAATCGATCCAAGATCTCAATTTATCCTCTTAAAATTGGTGAACAAAATCAAAGAATTAGAAGATGAAGTTTGGAAGAGACATATTCAAATCAATGAGCAACAAGTTTTGATTGGTAATTTGACAGTAGAGAAGAGGTTCAAACGAAGAAATTTGAAATGGTGTAAGTTTGATTGGAAGGTATTTTATGTATTTTGATTTGTGTTGTTGCCTTGTTTATCAACAACCTATTTCGAAGTAGGGTTCTTCAAGTATTCAACTAATCAAATTGTCAAAAGGTATGTGAGTAGTGATTAGTGAAAGGAGTTGAAACTCTCTTTTGATTGTCATATGTAATATTAGAAATTTTGTATATCAATATCATGAATCTTTTCGATTATAAACCAGGAATTTAATAGACATAACACCATTTGTAAGAGTGTCTATATTAGTGTCTATAGTGCAACAAATAAGGACAAACATAACACAATTTGTAAGAGAAAAGGCCTTTAATAGATATAATCGATTGTAAAACAGGCCTCACATAAGGTCAAATTACAATCAAAAACCAAAAACCAAAACAAAAATAGAATTTGATGTTCAATACTAATACATCATCATTCAAAATGAGCAATGTTTTTCATGCCTACTTAAAACAGTACTGCAATATCATTACTTCCTAGATTGTATTGTTTGAACTACTTCCTCTTGATTTTCTTTGTTCCTCTCTCATTTCATGAAGTTTTCTTGTTGAGATTGCTGCTTTTTCATTCCATTTCAACTTGGGTGCAGTACTTGGTTTGTAACCAGTAACATCAGCAGATTTTATCACCGTTGTTGTACCAGTAGAGAAGATCTTACAACTTGACATCCCAGGCTTTATTCAAAGTATGAAATAATTACTGATTCAGTTTGTAGTTAAACATTAAAAAATAGTGTAATTGAATCAATAGAAACCACTTACATTAAGAGCTTTGTATCCATTTTCAGCCTGAAACACACCAATTCCAATGATTGCTTGCCCTTTGTATGAGGTTGTGTTTCCCTTACCCCTTCTTCTTCCTTTGTTACTATTGTCAAGTGATGTACATGTAGGAGGTGCACTAGGTGTTGCAGGTGGTCTTCATCTTGCACTTTTTGCAGTTAATGTAGATGAATTAGGTTCACTAGGTGTGACAAGTGGTCTTCCTATTGTGTAGGTGTTGCAGATGCTCTAGGTGCAGCAGGTGGTTTTCCTATTGACCTCTTTGCAGGTCCTGGAGATGCACTAGGTGCTACAACAGGTGGTCTTTCTCTTTACCTCTTTGCAGGTCCTGGAGATGCACTAGGTGATGCAGGTGGTCCTCCTCTTGACCTCTTTGTAGAATGCTCACCTTCTGTTTTATGCTTTCTATACATATATTTAAAAATAAATGTAAGTAATACATTTGATATTAATATCACATACCAAAATAAAGTTAAAGATGTTACCTTTGGTCTCCCTAAACATGAAGTTTTGCCCTTTCCCTTGTATGTATTTGATGGTTCTTCCCTAATTGATGACTCAACCCTTCGTGGACATCCTCTCTTGTTGTGGCTAACATTACAGTTACTACATGTCATGGAAAGTCCAATTCTAGGTAGCTTTCCATATTTTTTACTTTCACCAGCTTCCTTCTTTCTAAGTTTATCTAGCCTGCCATACATGCTTTTTATTTTTGGTGGTGCAACTGTGGGGTTAGTAGATTCAGGACACATCTTCATGTTAGTGACAAGTTGAAGGACATCGGCATAAGTCCTCAAGTAAGTTGCCTTACTATAGCAGTTGTCAATGTAGTCAAGGGGTTTACCTCTCTTAAAGTAAATGGCAGCCACAACATGTACACATGGTATGCCTTTTAACTGTCATACCCTACAACTACAAATCCACCTACCAAGATCCACACTATATTGAAATGGTTATTCTCTTACTTCAAACCCATCAAATCCATTAAATTCAATATTACAATTCATTGACCTATCAATATTCTCCTGTAGTACCTTCAAACACATTGGAGAAAAATCACACATCTAAGTTTTTGTGAACTCTCTTAACTTGGCTATTCTGGTCATTATCTTTACTCTGATGTCTTCAAGCATAGTGATAATTTTCTTGTGTCTAGGTGCCAAGATCCATGAATTATAGCACTAAGACTTATTGTTGTCTACAGAATCACATTTTACTTGAGTAGTAAAGTAAACCTTACACAAGAACTCTATGTTGTAATACATAAGATCATCCATCATTTTTTCTGAACCAAGCAACTTCATCTTTGCAACATTTTTCCTCAATTGAGATTCAAAGGTACTCTTGCAATAGACCAAAATTGTTGTCTTCTTTGGAGACATCTCCAGTCCTTAGCCCAGTTAGCTAAGATGTGTCTAGCACACATTCTATGTTCAGCAACTAAGATGTCTAGCACATTTTATATTCAGCAACTGGTAAAATATTTTGAATTGCTCCTATTAATCCCACTAATAGATCTAGATATGTTATAATAACAAATACATGAAAATTGATAAAGACAAATACAAAATAATATAGTACACATACCTTCTGCATATTTGTAATCAGGGTGAGATTTTCACCATCTCCTAGTCCTAGATCTTCCTTCAACATTTTGATAAACCATGTCCATGTCTCTTTTTTTTTCATACTCAACCACTGCCCAAGCAAGTGGAATCATCTAGTTATTACCATCTTTGGCCACAACAACTAACAATGTCCTCTACAAACTTCTTTAAGAAAACAACCATTAAATCCTATGAACTTTCTGCAATTTTGGAATGCCTTCTTCAATGGATCAAAGCATATGTAAAAGCTCTGAAATGCTAGCATACCAAGAGAATCAGGTTCACCAAGTTTAACAGAACAAGTGCTCCCTGGATTGGTCCTCAACAGTTCATCTTTATAGTTAAGAATTTTGTCAAATTCCACAACATGATCACCCATGATCTCTTTCAACGCTTTAGCTCTTTCCCTCCTAACAGTAGCCTTGCCAACATGAATTTAACATTTTTTCCTTATCAACTCCTTGCAACTTGAAAACTCCTATATTTGGCTGCTCATTAATCTTTTTTCAAAACTGTGTATATATGAACTTTGCATTACACAAATTGTGTTGTTACAATTATGCTTTGGGTTGTAAGTCTTTATCATGAAATCATTTGTTGTTTTGTCAAACATGCAAACAAAAGCCATGGACAACCTTTTTTACACGTACAACTAACTTTTTTTTGGCTCATTCACATACTTGTCTATTTGAAATCTCCTTTGGAAGCATATTTACTTACTGCCTTTCTAAATTCATTCACATCTGCAAAGACTATTACCCAACTGCCATACAACTTTCTTGGCAGTAGGATCATATATAATTTTCTGATTATTTGGCCTCTTTCTTCTTGGTAAATTTACAGTTCTTGGTAAATTTACTCTTTCAAATTTAACACATTCATCACTAAATTCACCTTCATCTATTTCAAAACTTACATCATCAGAACTTGCAAAATAAGTCTCATCACCTCCTAATCTTCATTCAACACTTATTTTTCCTGTTTGAGTTTTATCAAAACATATATCTAGTTCATCTTCACCTACTGGTACCTCTTCAGTATCAGCTGATACTCTCTCTTTTCTTTTTCTTCTTTGAAAAGATCTCTTTTCAACCCTCAACTCCCTAACCTCTTCATGTACATCATTACCATAGTCCTCCTCATCATATCCCACCAATCCATATTTAGACTCAACACTATTTTCTGTTGAATAATCAAAACCCTCTTCTTCTAAGAAACCAGATCCAACAGGGTCTGAAACTAGATCATCAATACCTTCAGAACTAAGATTTGCTGCAGTGACAGGCTCAAAAGTGGAAGGAGATCTAGGAGCAGCAATAGTAATGGGAGGATTTTTAGTGGAATGAGTAGTAGTGGAAGGAAATTTAGGAGGAGCAACTGTAGTGGGAGGAGTTGGGGTAGAAGTAGATCCAGTAGCAGCATGAGTAGTGAAAGGAGTTGGTGTAGATCGAGATCTTGTATCAAAGGTAGTAAAAGGGTTTTCACCTACCCCACTTTGGTCATTTACTTTATTAAAAGCTGAACCAGATTCCTCCATATCCCCATGAGGGACATTTTCTTATAGAATAGGGGTGGGGTCCACAACTGCATCATCAATCAAGTGTTTTACATATACCTCCACAATATCTCCATCTTCCAAAGAACAACTTAAGTCTAAAATATCCATATCTTTATCAGTATCTTCCAAAATGCCACTGTTAGGAGGTTTGATACTATATGTGCAAGTTGTTGTGTATCCCAATTCTTTTATGTACCCTCTTAATTCAAAATAGGACAGTTTATCCACATCAACATCCAAACACTCTGTGACTCGCCCAGCACTGTAAACTGGTTGTCCACTACTCAAATCTAAGACATCACCATGATACCATCTTAAAGTAACCAAAGTAAATCCACTCATATCCTACCTGGACAAGGTAACACTAGTAAGGAAATAAGAAATTATGTTTTCTAAACTCTCTTGTACTTTACCAATAAGACTGTATAAGTTTACAAAAATAAGTAAATAAATATTTAGTTGCTTAAAAAATTCAGAAGCAGCAGAATTAGGGGAAAAAAAAAAGAAAGTTCCTAATCAAACACTATTGTTTGAACTGAATAAACTTCGATTAAAACTAACCCTAATCAACATGAAAACCCCTAATACTACGACACACATATCAAAATGGCATTTTAATGCCAGTACAACAAAACCTAATCAAACAATACCATCAAAACTAAAATATCAAGACAACATTCAGTTGGTAATGAATAACCCTAATAAACATTAAAAGGCCCTAATAAACTACATATTATAGCACACCAGTCAAAATAACATTTGAATGCGCAGTAAAAATAAAACTCTAATCAAACACTACCAACAAAATAGTATTCAACTAGTGAAGATCTAACCATTTTCTTAGAAGAAATAGTAAGAAAGCTTTCCGAGCAACAACAATGGCAGATCAACGCAAATGGAAGAAGAAAGAAGAAAGGATTTTAGTTTTGATTAGAAGGGAAAGAAGAAAGAAGAGAAGGTCAAAGTTAAACTTTTTGTTTTGACCCTTTTCTCAAAAAGTAAAGGTAAAGTTTCGTCACATGTCTCAATTTGTAAGTCGTGTAAAGTCGTGGGGTCCACTAATACATACGTGTACAACGCGTGTATACAAACAATTTTTATAAATCTGGTTTATGTGGACACATCAACGTCTAAGGGTGAACTAATATAAAAAAAAGGTTCAGGGGGGTAATAGGACCCCACAAAGGTTAAGTCTGTTGTTGGAAATATGGCCAAAGCTTGAGGGGACATTTGACCCTTTTCTCTTAAATTTGGTTCATCTAAGCTTTGGATGATTTTAGTTTATCTACTACCATATTGAATTTATGATCTCATTCTTGATTGCATGAAAACATTCAGAGATTGTTTGGAAAGGAAAGATCTAGAATTGTGATTTAAAGAGCGCGAGATCGGCCTATAGGTAGGCTATGATTTCTTTAAGTATTAGATTGAGCATGAATGTGTAAATAGATGATATAAATATGAATTGGGGGTGGGTACCTAGTTATTCCTTGTTTTCTCTTAGAAACCATGATTTATGGTTGATTACTATTATTTTGAGGTTAGTACCATGATTAGCTAGGGTTGTAGGTGTGTTGTCTCATGCTATGTTATTTACTTGTTTTAGTACATGTTTCTTAAATCATGTTTGGCCTTAGTCTAGATAGAATAATATTGCCTTAGACTTGTGAACCTTATGACTTTGGTATGTCTCCGACATCATTCGGATGGACTAGGTCCTTGTAGACAAGAATATCAAATTTGGGTATATTATTATGAGGCTTAGTTTAGGCATTTGCGCAGCTTGTTGGCCCTTTTGTACTTCTCTCCCTACTTTTGCGACTTCAATGTGTTACTGGAGGTTGTGTGATTTCTAGGGATTGGAGCACTTTAGGCTTGTGGCCTTTTGTGATATCTTTGAGGGTGGGCGTCAATCAACGGTGGCTTGGAGCTCGAGTATGTCGATACGCTCCCAGACACTCTTGCTAGCTTGGAGGTTGATGTTCTTGGAAGTGTAATGCTTGGCTGGGTGTCCTTGATATCTCCGAATCTTTACGTAATTGATACGCCCTCGTATAACTTATGCCAGTTGGGGGCTTACGCCCCTGGAAGTGGGTTGTCTAGTTGGGCGGTTTGGGTTGATGGTCACTCTTTCTAGTTGGGCTGGGTGTTGATTGATTCTTGATTACTTGGGACAATAGCCTGACTAATGTTCTTAGATTCATATGTGGTTACTGTTCTTTTTTGTAGACCTATTGTGTGTACCTGTCGAGCTTATGGGGGACTGTTTGAGTTTTATTTAAACTCGTGCATGAGTGTAATTTTTGGGCTTATGAGATCTAAGGTTTAGTTTAGTTATATTTAGATTTACTTTTGGTATGCTTATGTGCAATGGCGGAGCGAGAAACTTCACGAAGGGTGTCCAAGTGCAATCCTCTCCTCTTAAAAGTTAAAACAAATTGCCTGTGAGATTCGAACACATGAATACTTTAAGTTCGTGTGTCTTTACAGTTTCAAGGCGCTTGAAACCACCAGGATACATCATATTATTGTGTCAAGGGTGTCAAAAATATGCTATTTAACTACTTTATTTATCATTTACTTGTATATACAATATAATTTTCCTACGAAGAGACACCTGACATAAGGGTGGCTACGCCACTACTAGTGTGCCTTCTTTTTATATCCGCTTTGACCTCTGTTTGTGTCTAGATTATATATTTTCATATTGTTTTTATCTTTCTTTTGTCATTCAGCCTATAGTTCCTAATGAGTACTTTGTTTTGATACTTCTGCTACACTTTACATCTTTTTATGATGCAGATCCTAATACAAACTACAAGCGGTGATCATTTATGCCGTTTTCGCGACTTGTGGATATCAGAGGCGAGGGTGAGCACTTGTGTTCCCTAGATGTCTGTCTCCTTCTATACATATGTTAGTTTGTCTTTTGCTTTTGAGACGGCTTGTTGTGGTCCACTTTGGGACTTGTATTTATCTTGTTAGAAAACTTTGTACTCGTAATTTCTAGGTTTCGAAAGGGTACCTATAGAGTTTTTGGGTTATTTTCCATTTTGGTCTTTTCTTAACATTAGCAGTACGTTCTACTTAGTTCTTCCCTTGTACTCACTACTTGTCGTTCTAGGTACAAATCGACTAACTTACTAGTGACTTTTAGTAGGTGCCATCATGAATCAGGAAGTCGGATCGTGACAAATATAATATCAAAAAGTTTTATGAGTATGATAGATACTATTCGAAAAATAATAAGGTAGGTTTTACATCATTAATTTCTAACATATTTTCTAGATAATCAAAAAAATTACACAATTCCATTTTTTTCGATGACTTTAATTCATTCTCTAACTTGTTAACCTCTAGCATCTTTCATGATTTTTTTGTAGTTGTCACTTTCACAAATTATACTAACAACTCTATTGTATAATGATTCTTCGCATCCAAGTCCATCTAATTATGTTTTATGTTTTAAAATTAGGTATACTATTTTCCTAAAGAATAACTCAAAAACAATGCTCATCTTCTCATCAATTTCCAATTGAGACGAAGATATTTTATTTTTTTTCCAAAACTTTTCTTTCCGCTGAAAATGAAGATTGAGATAAAGAATTATTAGTAGATACAAATGATATCCTCACAGAATAGGTACATCTTGGACTCCAACCATGAAATCCTATTTTAGTAAAAACTTTAAAAATTTTGTTCACAAATCTGAAAAAGGGTAGAGGTGAATTGTTCAATGTCTTTGCTTTTGAATACTTCCAATAGGAACATCAAACCTTTTTTTGCAACAAAATGAAGAAAAAAATTATTAAGTAATACTCACCTTTATGTACCCGTCACACTCAATATTAGGCATCATAATAGTAAAACCACAACAACATATCTTGGCAATCTCACAAACAGTTTGAATATCATAGTATCTCAATAAAATTAATGGTCTAAAACAAAAATTTTATGAGAGACCTCAAATATAAATACATAGTTATTGTTTTTAATCAATAATACTATCTTTTTCAAACTTAGAAACCTTGAATTTCTTGATATACATCAATACATACAAAAAATTATTACAACAATTCTTGCAAAAATCATTATATCATTCTTTTTTGTTAATATAAAAAAAATACTTATAAAGATTATGAAAACTTATTCATTCAAAAGGAAAAAAATGATATTTGATTGAGAAAGAAGAAAAGAAATTTGTAGAGAAAGAGCAAGCCTGCAGTGCAACAAGGGAAGTGATAGGCAATGTGATTTTCATAACGTATTAAATAAATTTAAGTATTGTCAAGAATCTTCTACAAATCTAATTCATTCAAATCTTTTCAGATCAAATCACAAACTTTTTTTAAAAAAAAAAAATAAATAGACTCATAATGGACTGATTGGTCCGCCCAAAGTTTAGTAGTAGGGTGAAAGAAAAAAATAGGGAAATGAGAGAAATAAAATTAGAAAGAGAATGAAATAAGTTTTTGGGCATTAAATATCTCGTACATACATTTCCTTGCTTTAGGCTTTGCTTCAATATCAATTTTGTATTATCACATTTTCTCTCCGTCTAATATCTATGTTTGTTGATTAAAGAATGTTTCTTTCCTCTTCCTCTATTAGTTTTGGTTGATAGATATTAATTAACATTGGTTTTTCCCCAGAAATTACAATGTTGTGTAAAACGTCATTGTCATTTTGTCTTGTAACTGCTTTCTTCATTTTGTCATCTGTCACCCTTTGCCTGGCAGGATCTGACTTTGATTTTCCTTCCTTACAAGCTACAGGTATTCTATGATCGCAGTTTCCTAGTTTGTTTTTGTTTTTCTGTATTTGCTGATAAATGGGTTTGTTTTCCTTTTAAGGTGAAAATGATATGGTGGTTTCATGGGGGACAAAAAGGGTACTTACTGAAGAAGAACCTCCATTGAACTCATCACTTATCTTGGCTGCTAAGAGAACATATAGAAAAGATCCTCTTAACAATTTCAAAAGATACACTGGAGGATGGAATATCAGTAACCGACATTACTGGGCTGTAAGTATTCAAACCTTTTATTTGTAAATCTCTCTTTTAAGTAACACATCTTTCAAACTTGATAATGGAGTAGTAACATCTCTTATGCTTCCAAGACAGCATTAACTGCTTTATATTTTGGAATTCAGACATAAAATCACCACCTACTCTGCCCTTGGAATGTAAACTTAAGTTTAAACTTTTCTGTAAATATAGTATTAATTTAGTCATATCAAATCTTTATTTACACATCATGGAAGGCTAGTTTGAAAAGTTAAACACCTCTTTTCTTGGGTTGTATAGATAAGAGAAAGGGAAAAGAATATAAAAATTCTTCACTTCTGTATTCAAATATGATTTCAGAACAATAAGATTCTCATTTCCTCTATACTTCTTCAACCAAACTAAGGTCTAATTAAAAAAATACTAACTGCTCCATTAGCCCTGACCCTTTGGTTGTCTTTAAGTTTTTTTCTTCCGTCTTATCATTTGGAGTCAGATTTTTTGCTTTTAGAGACTAATTGCAGACCATTTAAAGTCGCAGGGTCTTCGTTACTCTAGTCATGACTAAGATTTTGCCTAATTTGGGAATAGTAAAATGGTCCAGGCAATTGTCTTTGGAAAATTTTCTTTCCACTCTCTGACGAGTGTCATGAGTTATATTACCACCATGAGTGGTAATGGAGGTCCTCATTTGGTCTCCATAATGCCGATACTTTACCTGAAATTGGACAGTAATTTGATATATATCCCAAGATTCTATAAACCATCAGCAGAGAGATTACTATCTAGTATCATTCTCGTCCTGATACATTTTAAAGATTAAAGTCATTATCATTTGATTGATCAGAGAGAAGTATGTAGTTGCATCTCCGAAAAGAGATGCTCTTCATTGAATTGAACTTTAGTTTTGCTTATTAGTATTCAGTATGATTATAGATTTAGTCCATGCTAATGGTGTTATATAAGGTGTTATGTGACAACTTAAAATTGCCTTTCTCTCAACAAAATTCATGCAGAGAGAAAATTTTCGTATTGCAAATGTTTTATGACCTTTATAAATGGTATTCCAATCTTTACTATCGACAAATAAAACCTTGTATATTTACTTTAAAAAAGTTGTCAGCAATCTGTACTTGTTTGTGCATTCTCATTTTTTCCTTTTTCTGACTTTTAGCAATGAAGTATATACTCGGTTGTCCTTCTTAAAAAAATTAGTTGCATAAAATCTATTGGTTCAATTGTTTCTTATGTTATATTTGTTTATGTGCAGTCTGTGGCTTTCACTGCAGCTCCATTCTTTGTCGTTGCGCTGATCTGGTTTGTGATCTTCGCGCTGTGCTTGTTATTCATCTGTCTCTGCTACTGTTGCTGTAGAAGAGTTCCTTATGGCTACTCCCGAATAGCTTATGCTCTGTCCCTCATACTCCTCATACTTTTTACCATTGCTGCAGTGTATTCTTCCTCTCTCTCTCTCTCGCTCCACCTAGCATATACAAATGCTTATGGTTGTGTACACAAAATTGATATCTGCTCTTGCATTACAGATATTGCCTTTGCTCAACTGCTCACTAGCCAACATACACGTCACATTCCCGTTCTCTCTGTTCTGATGTGTCCATTTTGTAACTTGCCTATTTTGTTCCTTATGCAGCGTTGGATGTATCATTTTGTACATTGGCCAGGGAAAGTTTTACAGCAGTACAGTTAACACGTTGGATTATGTGGTTCATCAGGCAAATACCACCGCTGATAGTCTCAGAAACGTCTCAGGTTATTTAGCTGCAGCCAAACTTATTGCTGTGGATCAAGTTTTGCTTCCTGGTTTGGTCCAAACAGACATAGACCGCATCCAAACCAAAATTAATTCTTCTGCTAATACCCTTGCCAATAAAACAGAAGACAATAAAGATGACATAGCTGGTTTGGTAGAGTCTGTGTAAGTGAATGTCACTACAAGCTTGTTTTTTGCAATTTATATCTGTAGAACTTTGATAATTAAATCGAGTTCTCATACTTCTATGAGACTGCCTTAGGGATCAATTTTGTCCTTTCATCTATTCAGAACTATTTAAGTTCATCTATTCAAAGCATTTTCTTTGCGGGTCATGTCTTTAAAGTAAGTTTTATATAGTGGTGGTTAAGCCAACTATGATGTTTGAGGTGGACTGTTGTCCGATCAAGAACTCACACGTCAAGAAGATGCAAGTAACGGAAATAAGAATGTTGAGATGGATGTAGGAGAGATAGGATTAGAAACGAAGCTTTCTGGGACAAGGCAGGAGTGACCTTTATGGTAAACAAGATGAGGGAGGCTAGACTGAGAAGGTTTGGGCATGTGAGTAGAAGATGCATAGATGTCCCAGTGAGGAGCTATAAGAGGTTGGTATAGTGGATATAAGAAGAGGTAGAGGTAGGCCGAAGAAGTTTTGAGTAGAGGTGATCAAAAAAGAAGTGACACTTTTGTAACTTGCGGTGAACATGACCCTAGATAGGAAGATAAGAATGTCGAGTATTGGGGTAGAAGGTTAGTAGGTAGTTGAGTGTGCCTTTTAAGTGTTATTAGTATTAGTCTCCTACTAGCATATTCTTCGATTTTAATATGACATTTTTCCTTTGCTTCAGTAATCGTATTGTTGGTTGTTGCTATAATTATCTTCTTCATTGTTTTTACTTTACATACTTGTTGTTTGTGATGGTTTACTTGAGCTGAGGGCTTATCAGAAACAACCTCTCTACCTTCACAAAGGAGAGGTAAGGTTGTGCACACCCCCCTCCCCAAACCCCACTTGTGGGATTTCACTGGGTTTGTTGTTGTCTTTAAATCTTGTGTATGATAGTTTTAGCTTGTCAACTTTTTTTGTGTCTCATCTTTGTTCTTCCCATTTGAATAGTTCTAACTCAGCAATCTGAGAGATACTTTGCTATGTTCTTGCTTATCTAGTTCCACCTCAATCCACCAAACACACATATTCCTTTGCTGTTTTGTGTTCTAAAATGCCGGTGCTGAATATATGCAGGAGATTGGCTCTTATTATTCTATCAGCCATTATGCTTCTTTTGACATTTCTGGGATTTGGTAAGGTGATCATTACATTAGAATTCTGAGTATAATAGTTAATTTCTACTAATAAATTCTCTGTTTGCTTTTCTCCTTCCAGTACTTTCAATATTCGGGATGCAGGCTTTCGTTTATATGTAAGCGAACAATTTATATTACTAGGATGTTCTTTCTTTCTTGTATTTCGTTCCCTTGCTCTGCTCTTTTGTTTAAACGCATGTTCTCCTGTTCTATTTTGTGCAGCTTGGTGATATTTGGATGGATTCTTGTCACTGGGACTTTAATTTTGTGTGGCATATTTCTTGTTCTCCACAAGTAAGTTCTGTTCTGTATTTTACTTCTCACCATGTGCTGTTTTTCTAAGTTAGTAAGAACTAGACCATGTTTTTTCTTGAGTATGGAAAATCTTCTCATTGTGGGGTTCAGCTTCAAGTGATTGGTTCTGCTGTTTTATCCCTGAAATGATATCCAAAGTTCTCTTCAATGTGATGTTAGATTCAGCTTAGTTTTGCATTTCTGCAGCCATCATCAACATGAAACTGCTGGTCTCAGCTGAGGGTAGCCAGCCAGGCTTTAGATATTAGTATTTGATTTGATTATTTATGCACTTCAAATTTACGGATGACCTTTTATCTTCCTATTATTGTTTAAAGTTGAATTAATATCCTGATGAATGATGATATGACTGAGAAAGTGTCTTCAAATTCTTGAAATAGCTTGACAGATAGAAATTGCTAAAAACTGATTAAATTGCTGAGGTGCCAATCTTGAATTGGTTTTCTTTTTCACTTTCTTCTTTGTTTTCCTTTTGTTCTCTTACTCTTTCTTTGTTCTGTTTGACCCACCAAATTTCCACCATCCACCATGTCCATTTTCATGCTGAGAAGCTACAGAAAAAGCAAGAAACAATTTTGTCTGTACTATGTTTTTGTATTTCCCTTTTTTTTGGGGTTTATTTTTCTTTTTTGTTTTAACTAGAACCACCAAACTTCCACCACGGCTAGTGCCACCATTTCTGTTTTTTAAGGCAGAGAAGCTCACTGTTCTGAAAGGTATGAAATACGCAGAGAAGTAAAGTCAATAGAGAAAGCAATCCAACACCAATTTTTACATCTTCCATCCGTGAACTACTCCAGTAAAATACACTGATTTGAGAGCCAACAACTTAGAATCTGCTATAGCTGTTAATTTCTATTATATGCTGGATTTCCTGGTTGGAAATATCTATTGCCTGTTGAAATTGGAAATGGTGATTTACTTAGCAATTAAGTACCGACATGGGCCCGAAAACAAATTTGCTGAATAAAACCTATTATGTTTGTATTTTAAATCTGCCACTGTCTTGTATTTTAATCTATTTCCTTAAGAGTGTGCATGAGTTATCTGAATTATTATAGCTGTGATATATTATTGGCTAAAATGTTTTTAGTGGAGTAAGATGAATTTCTTATGCTTTCCTTTCTTAGAATTACGTGACTTATTCTGTGTGGTGTAGCATATATTAGGTGTTCTTATCAGGTTTTTAACCTGTTGGTCGAAAAGCATGGGATTTCCTGTGAAGATTGGGGAGAGAATAGAGAAAAAAAGAGGAGAGAGGAGAGAGGTAACGGAACCAGGGAGGGTTTGACTAAAAAAGATAGCAAATATGAAAAAGGTTCAAATGACACATGTCCACCCGTGTATTCAGGACTAGGACAAAATTTTGTTGTGTCATTTTAGGGAGATATTAATTCCACTTCAAACAAGAATTGTGGGGTGGGTGGGTTGGAGTAAAAGGTAGCCCGTAAAGTTAGAAGTACAAAGTGCAACTTATGTATTTTTCCTTTGATTGAATCACATTTTAGATGTCTGTTTTGGTTATACTTGTAGCTGGTGCTTCTTGATATGCACTCTGGTCATAAATACTGAATTTGTCCAACTTTGACTGCTGGGATGTCTCATTATTCAATGATCAACATGTTTAGAAATTTTAACACTCTCTTATCTGTTGGAAATTTGTGTCTTACGTGTTTACTGGGGGCCTGTAGGTCACATCTTTGTCCATTCCTTATTAATGTCAGTCTTGATTAATAAATGTAGTTTGTGAAACATTTCTAATTGTTTTGTGTTTGATATGTCAGTGTGACTGCAGACTCTTGTGTAGCAATGAATCAATGGGTCCAACACCCTCTTGCTCATACTGCTTTAGATGATATCTTGCCGTGTGTGGACAATGCCACTGCACAAGAGACCCTTACAAAAAGCAAAGAAGTCACTTCTAAGCTGGTTGATGTTGTTAACCAGGTCATTACTAATATTTCCAATAACAACTTCTCCCCTAGCTTTCGTCCTTTGTACTACAATCAGTCTGGACCTAAACTACCAATGCTTTGCAATCCGTTTTACTCGGATTTGACTGATAGATCCTGTAGTCCTGGTGAAGTGGACTTGAGCAATGCTACAAAGGTACACCTGAAAACTTCTTCCTGAAAAGTTGAAATTACTTCAAGACATATTTCTCTATCCCCCACATGTAATACTAGCTAAAATGGAGAGTTATTACTACCTTTTAAAGCTTTTCTATCATGCAGGTCTGGGATAATTATGTATGTCAAGTTTCCCCTAGTGGCATTTGTTCCACAACTGGCCGTCTGACTCCGATCATCTACGGCCAGATGGCAGCTGCTGTAAATGTGAGCTTTGGTTTGTACCATTATGGTCCTTTCCTGGTTGATCTAGAAGATTGTGATTTTGTTAGGCAGACATTTGGAGATATATATCGCATATACTGCCCCGGACTTCAGCGTTACAGCAAATGGGTTTACATTGGACTGGTGATGGTTGGTTTAGCAGTATTGCTTTCCCTTACATTCTGGGTCATATATGGGAGAGAAAGGCGGCACCGTGTGTATACAAAAGAACACATGCCCAAACCAGCTGAAGGGTAAGAAAGGAATAAAGCGATTTACGAGTTGTCTGCTTTGCTATTTGTAATGCTAGCTAGAGGTGTGTTGTTGTGTATCAAGTTTTCTGTATATACTGATGAGTGATGCCTGTTGATAGAGTTTATAGTTATATTGTATTATTAGGTTTTATTCCTCGGGGTTGAACTACACAAGGTACTTTACAGATGGTATCAGTTTTATCTTGATGTTATTATGCCATCTATGGGATGTACCAAATAAATTGATGAATAACATATGTTTGCACATGAACACCTAATGATTATTTACTATTTTATATTTACACCTTACTAGATCACTTAATCATTGTAAGCTGATGTCATTGGCAAGTATTGTTGTTATTCTTCGAAATAGTCAAGTCAATACAGAACTAGCAATGTCACCAAGCCCGCAAAGGTTAACAACCCAAACTCTTTTTAAATAAATTACACGCTTAAACTATGTCAGTGACCTATTACATACTTATACTACTCAAATATGAATTTTCTTACTCCCTAATTGACGTGACCAAAAATAAAACAAAAATAAAAAATAGCTGCCTTAGTTTGAAACTAAAGTAAAAAAAAAAGAAGGTAGAATCACCCCCACCTCCACCTCCAACCCTTCTTCTTCTTTGCATCCCGCCAAGTGTCCTCTTCTTCTTCTTCATTCTTTATTCTCAAAACACTTCTTTATTTTTTATCATAATCTTAAAGCACAATTTTTCTTTGATTAGCAATTAGGTTAATTCTTATAGATCTAGAAAAGTTTCGGTTGATTATTTATATCTTTTACTTTTTTTTGACTTGGTTAAAGTAATTTTGGTTGTTAATTGTTGCGTCCAAAATCGCAGGCAAGTTCACGTGGTCACTCAAGTAGTAAAGAGATTCTTTCGAGCCTAATGTTCATACCCAAGGGACTTCAGATCAACGAATAACAATTTGCAATGACTATCTAAATTCACTCAAGTGTCCATTAGATTGAGAAATTTGTTTAAACTACTATTTAACATTAACAAGAATTAAAACTACTATAAGTAAATGATTTCAACAAAGAAAATTCACAAGTTGGAAAGATATCCCAGGGTTGTAGCATAAATCGATTTCCGGTTCAATGTGGTTATATCCCAAGGTTCAAAAGGGTAAACTCATTGCGGGTTGGCAAGGTTCATTTTACGACTACGATCTTCCGACCTCTAATCACCTACCATCATTGACAACCTAACTACATCGTTGAGCGGGGTTAGGTGTGACCAACGATAGAGCACTAAGAATTCGTCTTGCATTTCAACCAAATGTGGTGTATAGGTTTAATGTTATCCTATCCACAAAACAATCTAGAACTCACCCTAGATTGAACATATTTCTTACATTCTTTGTCTATCCCTCTCTTAGTCTTCCAAGTTAAAGAGTAGACACTAAATTTATTCTAATGTGGATTAAGTATTAATATAGTAAAAATAAGAATGCAAGCATAATATATAAAATAACCATTCTTACAAAAGTAACAAGTTCACATTAAACGATCAATCATAGCTACAACCCTAAGATAGGGGGTTTTAGCTACTCATAACACAAAATAACAATATAGAATGTATTAGAATCATGCAAGTCTTTACCAAGATGAAGAAAACGAAGAAAAACCCTAGAAAATGGCACAAAAATCGCCTCTTTTCCCAGCTCTCGTCTTTTTGGAAAGTGTAGTGTGCAATAAGAGGACACTTAAATTATTTATAGTCTCAAATAAACATGTGGGCCGATTAATGTGTCCAGGTCCGCGACGCGAACCTGTTCCCTCGCTCAACTCTGCTCATGGATGAAATGACCCCACGACGCGCCTCTATCGCAAATTACCGTGTTATGGGGAGTTCCTTCTTTGCATGGAAGGAATACCTCCGCGACGCGGAGTTGCTCCTTTATAGTGCAATTTCCAGCTTCTTGGCTCTTCTTTTCCACCACTTCTTCTGCTACTTTTTGACCTTTGTTCCGGTGCCAATTTTTAGCTCGTTTTCCAATGGTCTTCAACCTGAATCATCTAATCATATTGGTTAGAAGGTGTGGAATCAAAATGACTCTGAATACTTGACTTTGCCGCCAAAAATTTCCTCAACTCAGCTATATATATGGGATAAAATGGTTATTAGGCATATAAATACTCCTAAGATCACAACCCTACACTTATAACTTTGTTCGTCCTCGAACACTTTCGCACTTATAGACCCACAACAAATCTACTACTATACCTAAAAGCCTTTCATCTTTGGCCATAATAACTACACCAGCTAAACGACAACATAGGATTACTATGCGTTCCTAAAGGTCGCTCTAGCAAAACAATCTAACCTCAAGAATAGACTCTTTTATACAGCAGATTTATGTGCAGTCATTGAAATCACAGATATATCAACTTTTAGATCTCATCAAGCATGTGCCCTCACTACAATTGAACACCCAAAATCACTTCACATTGATCTTTTCACACAAAACGGGTGCGGGAAACAAGTTATGCTCACACTCTCAAAAGAATTCACTTGCTATAACCAATGAACCATAAGCTTGCCATTAGTATACTGCTCTACTACTTTTAAGGATACGAAAGTTCAAGATCAGTTAGGTCTTTTAAGGGTTGTAATTCAAGCTAGGGACAAGTAGGAAACATTTTGGGAACTGAGTAGTGACTGTTTTCCCAAGCGTTTTAGTGCCAACTCTACAGTTTAGAGTGTTCATCTAATAACCCCATCTTATGCTCTTTTCTTGGAACCATTTTGTCCTTTTTTGCAAGTTCACCTCTTTTAACCACTCTCCTTCTCAACTCAACCATTTGGCCCCCACCATTTTTTATTTTCTTGTAATCTTAGACATCAATACATGTCTAAAGCTTTTCATATATATATATTCTCCTTTTTTTTTTATATAAAAACAAGAACTTCTATTGGGGCGTGCCACTTAATTTCCAATTCCTTCTTTATTGTTCACACAAAACGCTTAGATCTTTTGATCAAATTTATAGGCCAAAGAAAGAATGGCATAAGCTTCACAGTAGGCTACCAAAAAAATAAGTTCAAGGCTCGAAGGGGCTAACTAGGAATGTACGTTAAGATTGGTATAAGAAAGCATAAACACAAAGAATTGTCTATATAACTTATCAAATTCCTTATCCTCTTATTTTTCGTTAGCAAACACACCGGGCAAGTTGTAGAACTTAATCAATAGCAAGGAATGCACAATTTCTATACACTTGGCACACATTCAAGTTCTAGACCTTAATCAATAGTAGAAACTTTAAGAATTTTGTATAAAAATTGAAAAGGGGTAGAGGTGAATTATTCAATGTCTTTGCTTTTAGATACTTCTAATAGGAACATCAAACCTTTTTTTGCAATAAAATAAAGAAAAAAATTATTAAATAATAAGGATATGCACAAGTACCCCTTCAACCTATGTCCGAAATATCAGAGACAAACTTATACTATACTAAGGTCATATTACCCCCCTAAACTTATTTTATTTATAATTTTCTACCCCTTTTCAGCCTACGTGGCACTATCTTGTGGGCCCAACGCTGGTTGACTTTTTTTTCAAGCTAGTGACACGTAGGTCGAAAAGGGGTAGAAAATTACTTATAAAATAAGTTCTAGGGGGGGGGGTAATAGGACCTTAGTTTAATATAAGTGTGTCTCTGAGATTTAGTGAATAGGTTGATGGGGTACTTGTGCATTTTCCCTAATTAATACTCACCTTTATGTACCCGTCACACTCATTACTAGGCATCATAATAGTAAAAGCACAATAATATATCTACGTAATCTCACAAACAGTTTGATGATCATAGTATCTCAATAAAATTAATGGCCTAAAACAAAAAATTTATGAGAGACCTCGAATATATATACATAGTTATTGCTTTTAATCAGTAATACTATTTTTTCAAATTCAGAAACTTTGAATTTCTTGATATACATCAATACATTCAAAAATATTATTACAACAAGAGTTCTTGCAAAAATCATTATACCAATTCTTTTTTGTTAATATTATAAAATACTTATAAAGATTATGAAAACTAATCCATTCAAAAGGAAAAATGATATTTGGTTGAGTAAAAAGAAAAAGAAATTTGTAGAGAAAGAGCAAGTCGTGCAACGAGGGAAGTGATAGGCAATGTGATTTTCATAACGTATTAAATAAATCTAAGTATTGTCAAGAATCTTCTACGAATCTAATTCATTCAAATCTTTTCAGATCCATTCACAATTTTTATAAAAAAAACAAATGGACTCATAATGGACTAATTGGTCCACCCCAAGTATAGTAGAAGGGTGAAGCAAAAAATAGGGAAATGAGGAAATAAAATTCTAAGAAACAAAATCTTTTTTTACGGTTCAACGGGACTGTCCTTGGCTAAAGAACTGAAAACAGTTACCAAGGAACCCAAACAAAAACAACATACACAGCAAAAACAAAAGCACACAGAAGACAACCACGACAACAAAATGATAACTATGTACAAAGATATGTTCCCCACCCCACACTTAAGATTCGACATTGTCCCCAGTGAGATATGATTCAAAAGAAAGAGAAAAGGTGAGGTGGGCTTCCCTGACTAAGCATCCATGTCGGCGTCACCGCCGGTGTCCTCGAGGAACAACAAGTCGCCCTACTTAGAATCAAAATCAGATTCACTATCCGATGTGATTCTTCTCTTGTCCTCCTCTGTTGGGACATCATCCCAAACCGACTCAAAAAATTCAGGTCCCAGTCCTAGCATCGCCCCATCGTATGTTCATTCAAGAGGCACTTTGATGCTACCTCATCCAACTATTGCTGAGAGGAAGCTCGACCACTATTTTTATGACGCAACATTTCTAGACCATACATACGCGTTGTGATCATTTCATCTATCCTATTGCGCTCCGCTGTGATGAGTGTGGGTCCATGCACAGTTTCTGACCCCTTTGTGTTGGTGACATCTAGAGGTGTAATGAATAGGAGCACCATGTAATCCACGGTCTCCTTTGGGACACCATCCTGCCTGCACAATCGAGTGATTAGTCCACCAAAAGCATACCTTCTCCATCGGTGGACTTTGCCTTGCACATTTTCGATTTAAGCCCTACTCCTATGTTGATAGGTAATCCTGTCATCAGTGCATACACCAAGAAGACTCGGTCCTGTGTTACCTCAGTAAAGTGCAGCCCCGATATCAAGGAGAGGTAAAGTGCATCCCCGATATCAAGGAATTCATGACAATTTTCAACCACACACGGGCCTCTCTATTCATGTGGGCATAAGGGTAGGACTGATGATAGGCCCTATGCCCATGCCGAATCCATTTTGTTATGGATTGAGCCCCACATAGAGTATGTCAAATCACCTGATACGGGGTACTGATGTTGATCCCTATGAGAACATCGTAAGGGGCATCACCGGTCTCTTAAAGTTGGTTCAACACTATCGAGGTCAAAGGAACTTCCACACCCTTCACTGAAACATAATGAGATCGGGCATCCGTCTTCCAATTAGAATAGAATTCCCGAACAATACTGACATTGCACTCAGAAGGATCCTGAAATATGAAACCCATATGTAGCTCGAGCAGATGACGCCTGATGTTTGGAAAGTCACTCTCCAAATTCTCATCCTCAAGGACCACATTGAAGAAATATTTGGCTTCCGTGTGGGACTTGTACCACTTCCTGCCTTCTGGGATAAATGCCTTGGCCCCATACCGCTGAGTTTGTCCCTTGGGACAGAGGGTGCCAGGGGAATCGTGGTGTCATTCCTTACTGTCTTGTGGCTGCTAGACGCCACCGCCTTTCCTGGCCTATGTGAACTAGACATGGCAACCTGCAACAGACACAAGACATATCAATTATAGATATTCAACAATGGAAGGGCACCCCACACTTATGCTCGAGCACTACTTCATAATAACAAGGTACTCAGACTACCCCAAGTTGTTTATAGCATACTAACCACAACATTCTCCCCTATTCAAACATCCAAACCCAAAACCTAGAGATTTACTCAAGAATTCGAACCACAACTTAAAATGACTAGTTTAAGCACTTCAATCAAACCCCCACATTAAAACATATAAAGTTGCAGCACCCAATTCGTAATCCACATGATTCAAAAGTGTATAATAACATCCTTTAAAATGAACAATTTAGGTTTCCACACATGTAATCACAAATTTAGGTTCAAAATTGATGAATATTCAACCTATTAAGCCTATTCTCAAAGAGAAATCACTCAAACTCATTCCCATCACAAACAAAAACCACAACATCAAGAATCTTCTTTATTTTTCATCACGAAAAGAGAAGAGGATGATAGAAGCATAAATTGAGTAGTAAAATGAAATAGGAATTGAGGAACTTGAAGGAAATGCTTCAATCTACGCGACACAGACTTGATTGGAAAGGGAAGGGTTGCAATAGGGAGAAAAAAATCGCAGTTTTTGTGAGAAGAATGAAGTAAAACCATAAATTTTAGGGGTTAAAAGGGGATGGGGGTCGGTTTTTTGTCTAATTAATTAGGTAAAACCAAACTTTTTAATTACCAGTTCTGAAACATACCAGGTCCGCGACGCGATCTGTCGTGAACGAGTCTTGCAAATTTTGACTCGATGAACGGAAGAAGTTATGAAACGGGGGAGAATTTCCGCAACGCGCTTATGTTGCGGACTCCCCTGGGAAGTCCTCTTGTGAAATTAAATTTGCAAAATTCGTCCGCGACACGGAGCTGTCGCGGTCTTGCTTTTGACGTTTTGCCCTTGAAGGTGTATGGACCTCCACTTTTGGGAGCATGTCTGCGACGCGCTTAGGTCGCGGAATCCCCTGGTTACCCATCGATATTTTCCCTTGGCATTAGCACTTGTGGGATCATGTCCGCGACAGGGTGAGGTTGCGGACTCCACTGTGCTCCATTGTTCCTGCAAATGAAAATAGACACACATGTATATATATTATCATATTTTTTTATTTTTTTTTACATTATGAAAAAAATGGAATAACCCCTAACTAAAATTACACTAAACTACCTTATCAAAACAAAATATAATGCAAAAAGTTCTAAGAACACCCTGCCTCGGGTTGACTCCGAATAGCGCCTGATTTAACGTTGCGGCACGACTAAGCTTCTCCTCATTCATTGCTCAACTCCAAAGTTTCAACTTCTCAATTAAACTTTTTTCCAAAATACTGTTTCACTCTTTACCCATTCACAATGAACGTGGATTGCTTCCCTTCATTCCATAACTCCACAGCGCCATGGTCGGTCATATGTACCACCTCAAATGGTCTACTCTATTTCGACTTCAACATGACGGGAAACAACCTTAATCAGGATTTGAACAACAATACCTTTTGCCCAGGCTTGAAAAGTCGAGACACAATGTGTTTGTTATGTCATTGTTTGGTCTTGTCCTTGTAGAGCTTTGCATTTTCATAGGCATGGAGCCGGAATTCTTCCAACTCATGTAGTTGATCCATCCTTCTCTTGCCAGCTAATTAAGGGTCCAGGTTCAAGTTCTTTACTGGCCAATAAGCCTGATCCTCTAGTTCGACTTGAAGGTGACACACTTTACCAAACACCAATTGATAGAGAGAAGTACCAATTGGTGTCTTGTAAGCGGTACTATTTGCCATAATGCGTCATCAAGATTCATTGCTCAATCATTCTGTTAGGCACTTACCCTTTTTGTAGGATCTGCTTCCCGATTGGACACCTTTACATGACCACTGATTTGAGGGTGGTATGTTGTCACTACCTTGTGCCTGAATCCATACTTAGCTAAAATGTTCTTCACCAATTGATTTGTGAAGTGCGTTCCTCCATCACTGATGATTGCTGTCGGAGTTCCAAAACGAGTGAAAATATGTATCTTTAGGAACTTCAACACCACCTTAGCATCATTTGTAGGCAATGCCACTGCCTCGACCCACTTTGACACATAATCCACAGCACAAGTATATATTGATTCCAATTTAATGGCAGGAATGACCCTATGAAGTCGATCCCTCAAACGTCAAATATTTCAACCTCCAGAATGTTATGCAAAGACATCTCATGTCGCCTGGAAATAGACCCCATCCCTTGGCATTGATCACAACTTTTCACAAAACCTGCAATATCTTTAAATAAGGTAGGGTAGAAAAAACCTGATTGAATCAACTTATGTGCGGTGCGCTCACCACCGTGATGACATCCATATGGGACGAGCGGCAACTATCCATCACTTGTATCATCTCAGACTCAGGCACACATTTCCTCGTCATTTTGTACGACCCTTGCTTGAATAAATATGGCTCATCCCATATGTAGAACCCAGCATCGTGGATAAGCTTCTTCCTTTGATGTGAGGTTGCACCTGGTGGAAACAAACTGCTAACCAAATAATTCACGATGTCAGTATACCATGGTAGCTCAGTCACCTTTTGTGCCAATAGTTTCTCATCAGGGAATTCCTCCCTAATATTTCTTTGCTCTCCTACATGTGACGAACTCTCCAACCTAGACAAGTGGTTTGCAATCTGGTTTTTAGAACCTCTTCGATCTTTGATCTCGATATCGAACTCTTGCAACAATAGGATCCACCTGATCAACCGGGGCTTTGCATCTTTCTTTTTGAAAAAGTACCTGATAGCTGCATGGTCAGTATAAACAGCAACTTTCGTGCCTACAAGGTAAAATCTAAGCTTGTCAAAAGCATAGACCAATACTAGCATATCTTTTTCAGTCATAGTGTAATTGGCTTGGGCTGCATACAACATTTTGCTTGCATAGTATATTGAGTGGAACACATTCCCTTTTCGCTGTCCCAACACCGCTCCCATAGCTACATCACTTGCATCACGCATCAACTCAAAAGGGAGCTCCCAATTTGGAGAAGTTAAGATCAGGGCTTCTATGAGCTTGTTCTTCAAGACCGCGAAAGCTTGCATGCACTTTTCATCGAACACAAATTTCATATTCTTCTCTAAAAGACTGTACATGGGCCTAACAATCTTGGAAAAGTCTTTGATGAATCTCCTGTAGAACCCAGCTGACCCAGAAAACTTCGCACCCCTTTCACAAAAATGGGAGGGGGAAGCTTTTCAATAACTTCCACTTTGACACGATCAACTTCCAGCCCTCTCTTTGACACCTTATGCCCCAGCACCATCTCTTCCATTACTATAAAATGACATTTTTCCCAGTTTAGGACAAGATTAGTTTCTTCGCACCTAGCTAACACCCTGTCCAAATTCTCCAACCACCTGTCAAAAGACTCCCCAAACACTGAGAAATCATCCATGAATATCTCCACAAAATCTTCAACCATATCATGAAAATAGCCATCATGCATCTTTGGAAAGTAGTCGGGGCATTGCATAACCCAAAAGGCATCCTCTTGAAAGCATATGTATCATACGGGCAAGTGAACGTGGTTTTCTCTTGATCCTCTAATGCAATCACAATTTGGTTGTACCTTGAATAGTTATCCAGAAAACAATAATATTCTTGCCCAGCCAACCGGTCTAACATCTGATCAATAAAAGGGACCGGGTAATGATCCTTTCTAGTGGCTTCATTCAATTTCCTGTAATCGATGCATATTCGCCATCCTGTGACTGTCCTGGTTAGGATCAACTCATTATTTTCATTATTAATCACCGTCATGCCTCCCTTTTTAGGTACACATTGTACTGTCCTAACCCACTTGTTGTCCGAAATTGGGTAGACAATACTCGTATCTCACCATTTGATTACCTCCTTGCGCACCACATCTTTCATCATTGGGTTGAGCCTGCGCTAAGGTTGCACAATTGAATTGTGCCCCTCCTCCATGAATATCATATACATGCGCAAAGAGGGGCTAATGTCATGTATTTCAGCCATCTGCCAGCCTTTTCCTCAATATTTTCAATGATGCTTCAACCTGCATTTCAAATGAGATAGCAGAAAGGATTACATGTAAAGATTCATTTGCACCTAAGAATGCATACCTGAGGTGAGAAGGGAGAGCCTTTATTTCTAGCTTTGGTGTTTCCTTATTCGAAGGTTTTGGAGGTGGTCCCAAGACTCTATTCAATGGCTCCACAAACGTGCGAAGCATACTCACATTCGGGACATTGAGGATGTTAGCCATCTCTTGGGCTTCAACATCTCCCTCAATGTATTGCCTAATTAACACTTTTTCTAGAGGGTCCTTGTCCTCGACAAATTTGGTCGTCATTTCATATTCAATGAGTGTGATTGTTGATAACTCCTTGCTATAGCCGGCAACTTCATTGCTTTGGAAACATCAAACACCTCGACCTTATATTGAGCTCTCATTGTTAGCTTTCCGGTTGCCACATCAATTAATGCACCTTCTGTTTCTAGGAATGGACGTCCCAAAATAAATGGGACCTCAGGATCAGGCTCAAAATCCAGAATGACAAAGTCTACAGGGAAAAGAGTTCCCACTTGAACCAAGACATCTTCGATAACACCATCTGGCCTTGAAATCGAACGATCAGCTAGTTGCAACATAATGGTCATGAGTTTGGGACTTCCAAGCCTCAATTTGAGGAACATGGACGTAGTCATCAATTGATACTTACATCCAATCGCATAAGACCCTTGCCTCCACATAGTTGCTAATTTTTATTTGTACGGTGAAACTCCCCGGATCTTTCAATTTGGTTGGGAGCCTATTCTAGATTCGAGAATTGTACTCCTCAGTGAGTGCCACTGCTACATACTTAGCCTGTCGACTCTTGTTGGCCACACATCTTTCACATATTTGGCATACTTAGGAGTGCCCCTGAAATACATCAATCAGAGGCATGTTAACATGTACCTGCTTGAGTAATTCGATGAACTTACTAAAACATTCCTCATCTTTTTGCTTTCTGAATTTCTGTGGAAAAGGAGAAGGTGGTTTTGCTTTTGGTTCCTCATTCATCCGTTGTTCGTTAGATTCTGCTTCCTCTACATGTTTTCCTATTTCTTCAACAACTTTTGCCTTTGGTGCCAACTCCTCCAATGGACGCCCACTATGAGTGCTCACAATATTTTCTTGCTTGGGGTTTGGGTCAATATTTCCCAGCAAACCCCCTTGTGGTCAGGAGTTTTGGGCACTAGCAAACTTCCCAAAATGTTTCTCCAANATATGTAAATGAAATTTTCAAAAAAAAGAGAGAGGAGGAAGAGAGATTGACACAAAATGAGACGCACAAAGAAGTAGAAAAATAAAAAAAATGGAAAAAGACCTAAAATACCCTTAAAGTATTAGAAATGGTACAAAACTACCCTACATTCACTTATTGGCTCCAAAATACACTTCACACCCATCTATTGGCTCCAAAATACCCTTCTCATCCACCTTTGGGTTTAAAGTTAACCACTTATTTAACGGTTTAAAATTTAAACAATTTAAATATTTTTTAAAATATATGGCGCTCAAATATTTGTTAGGGAAAAGGCTCAAATATGCCATCTAACTTTCAAAAAAAAAACTCATTTATGCCATCAATTAAAAGTTTGACTCATTTATGTCATTACTGTTAAAGTTAAGGCTCATTCATGCCATTATTTTTTAACGGTGGTTTTGCAAAANGCAAACCCCCTTGTGGTCAGGAGTTTTGGGCACTAGCAAACTTCCCAAAATGTTTCTCCAAATTTTGTGTTGCCAATTGATTGCTTTGAATGTCTGCCGCCAATTTAGCTTGATCCACCATGATTTTTTTGAGCATGTCTTCCCTACTCATATCCCCTTGCTTGGCGGCCTGTGGATTACCACGATTTTGTTGATTTCAAAGGCTTTGCTTATGGTACTATTGCCCGCTACTCTGTGGTTTGTATTGATTCTGTTCTTGTAGTTGGTTCTGATTTCCACCCCATGAAAAGTTTAGGTGATTTTGCCAGCTTGAGTTGTAGGTATTTCCATAGACTTGGTGATTTCCTCCTCGTTGAGCATTACCTACAAAATAACCAGATATTTGGTTTGCCCCTCATACCTCAGAACTATGATCACCGCCTCCACATACTTCACACCAAACTTGTGGTTGGTGAACCATATTGATTTGGGTTTGTTGTTGTCCTAGTGACATGTTGCTGAAATGAGTGGTCATCATGTTCTGCATTGATGCAATCTGAGCAGATAAAGTTGTGACTGCATCCATCTCCAAAACTCCGGCAATCTTTTGTATGACCGGTTTCACTTCTCCGCCATTTCAGTCAGGGTTACCTTGTGAAATTTGATTAATCAAAACAACTCAGCATATGTCTT
Organism: Solanum pennellii; assembly: GCF_001406875.1. NCBI lineage: Eukaryota > Viridiplantae > Streptophyta > Magnoliopsida > Solanales > Solanaceae > Solanum > Solanum pennellii. The sequence continues at coordinate 29,776,325 of NC_028644.1, forward strand.
CTCCAAAGGTTGTCCACCTGCACCTGAATTAAGTAAAATTTTTGTGTTTGGTTCCAATCCCTCAATAAAGGTGTGGACCAACACTTGGTTAGCTTGATGATGATGTGGGCTACTCAATAGTAGGGACTTAAACTTATCCCATTCTTGGTACAGATTCCTCCTTTTTATCGAAAGCTCAATATGTCACTTCTCAGCTTTACCGTTTTGCCGAATGGAAAAAACCTTATCAAGAATTTTCGGGCAAGATCATCCCAAGTTGTTATGAAATTTGCGGGCTCAGAGATTAATCATCTTTTTGTTTCCCCCAGCAGAGGAAAGGGAAATAAATAGTGGGAGCCTCACATAATCAGAGTTTACCCTGCTGGAGTGTATGTGTCACTGATCTCGAGGAAGTTCTGTATAAGCACTCGTGGGTCCTCATGAGAGAGACCAGTTAACATCTTATTTGTGCACAATAATTGCACCATGTTCTACTTCAATTGAAACCTACCACCTGGCGCCGACTTTTGAGTACTTGAAGTAACATTGGTGGTATGTGGGATTGCCACATCCCTTACTTTCATTTCTGCCATCATCACCGGTGGTTCTTGGTCTTCCATCTCTTATGGTTTTTCAGGTTTCCTGACCACACAAGGACCAGGACGGTTTCTCCTTCTCCGGTAATGAACGAATCTCTCCGATTCAGATATAGGCTCTACTAAACCCTAATCGTTTTCCAGTGCGAAAACTTAACACAACTTGCACAAATGAGGAGTCAAGATCAAGTTGTCAACACTAGTAGAAATAATTTAAACACTCAGAAATTAGATATATGCCGATTTAGAAGTCTCCGGCAGCGGCGTCAAAAACCTTTTGCGTCCAAAATCGCACGCAAGTGCACGTGGTCACTCAAGTAGTAAAGAGATTCTTTAGAGTCTAATGTTCTTACACAAGGAACTTCAAATTAATGAATAAAAAGTTGCAATGACTATCTTAATTCACTCAAGTGTCCATCATATTGAGAAATTTGTTTAAACTACTAATTTAACATTAACCAGAATTAGCTACTATAACTAAATGATTTCAATAAAGAAAATTCACAAATTGGAAAGATATCACAGGGTTGTAGCATAAATCGATTTCCGGTTCAATGTGGTTATATCCCAAGGTTCAAATGGGTAAACTCATAGCAGGTTGGCAAGTTTAAATTTAAGACTACGATCTTCTGACCTCTAATCGCCTACCATCATTAACAACCTAACTACATCGTTGAGCGGGGTTAGGTGTGAACCAACGATGGAGCACTAAGAATTTTTCTTGCATTTCAACCAAATGTGGTGTATATGTATAATGTTATCCTATCCAGAAAACAATCTAGAACTCACCCTAGATTGAACATATTTTTGCATTCTTTGGTCTATCCCTCTCTTAGTCTTCCGAGTTCAAGAGTAGACACTAGATTTATTCTAATGTTGATCAAGCATTAAAATAGTAAAATTGAGAATGCAAGCACAACATATAAAATAACCCTTCTTACAAAAGGAACAAGTTCACATTAAATGATCAATCATAGCTACAACCATAGAATAGAGGGTTTTAGCTACTCATAACACAAAATAACAATACAAAATGTATTAGAATCATACAAGTCTTTACCAAAATGAAGAAAAAGAAGAAAAACCCTAGAAAATGGCACAAAAATCGTCTCTTTTCCCAGCTCTCGTCTTTTTGAAAAGTGTAGTGTGCAATAAGAGGACACTTAAACTATTTATAGTTTGAAATATACATGTGGGCTGATTTTTGTGTCTAGGTTTGCGATGCGGACCTGTTCCCTCGCTCAACTCTTCTCATGGATGAAATGACCCCAGCGATGCGCCTCTATCGTGAATTCCCCTGTTATGTGTAGTTCCATCTCTGCATGGAAGGGATGTCTCCGCGACGCAGAGGTGCTACTATATAGTGCAATTTCCAGCTTCTTGGCTCTTATTTTTCGTCACTTCTTCTTTTACTTTCCGACCTTTGTTCCGGTGCCCAATTTTTAGCTTGTTTTTCAATGATCTTCTGCCTGAAACATGAAATCATATTGGTTAGAAGGTGCGTAATCAAAACGATTCTAAATACTTGACTTTGCCACCGAAAACGTCCTCAACTCAGCTATATATGGGATAAAGTGGTTATTAGGCATATAAATACGCCTAAGATCATTAATCAATTGTTGGATTTGATGGTGATAGACGCTTTATGGGTATGGTGGTGACGGACGACAGTTGACAATATTAAAAGATGTAATTGAAGATGATAAAGAAGAAAAATCGATATTAATAATGCTGGTGGTGATATTTGGTGTTGGTTGATAAAGAAAAAGAAGAATTGATAGTGATGTAGTGGTGGTGAAGAACGAAATCAATAGTAAAGGTGGCCAAATATGAATTTTTTGATAAATGAGAATTTAAATAAGTGAGATTTAGTGATGATGAAGATATAATATTAAAGAATTAAAATAATTAATTGGCGATTAATTATAGTAAAATATAGTTAACAAAAGAAAAGTTAATTAATAAACAAAAGAAAACAAAAAATTATGATTTATGGTATGACGGTGATGTAACGCTAATGTGGCAGCGCGTGTAATACACCACATAATGTGAGAGTGGTGTTACATGTCTCACGGTGGTAATAAATTCACTTTTGAGTATTAAAGGTGGGTAATATATCACAGTGATAGTTTAAGCGTGTAATTGACTTTTCAGGACAAATTGAGGGGAATCTATACCTTCTCCCAAATAATTTTAAGTCCATATCCGAACACAAATTGACTCAAAATTTCTAAATAATTACAGTTCACACCACCTTCATTAAGACTGATAATTTTTACACTGATACTAAATGAGTATCATATATTGTATTGGTATTGTGAAGGCTGACTTATGATTAATTTTTGAATAAATATAGTATGAATATATTTATTTATTATCAATTTAGTAAAATCATCAGCCTTATAGTATATGATACATATTTAGTAACAATCAAGTAAAATCGGTTGGAGGAGGTATATAGTATACTTATTTTAGTGGGATGTGAATGTAAAGGGGTATATATTTGTAATTATTTTGCTTTAATGTGGTATTTGCTTAGTTTCTCCTATTTTATCAATGTTAAACTATCTTTTGATATGACTCTTACATGACTAAACTATCACCAATCTTTTCTTTTAAATTGCTTTTATAATTTAATGTCCTTTTTTATTTATATTGAAATAGTTATAAATGTTCTTTTTAATTTTCCATATCCATTCAATTTATTTGATGATTTCACAAACTATTTTTTTCTTTATGTTTGATTTGTTGTATTGGGTTGATTGTTTTTTACGGATTTCTTTTTTAAAATGTAGTTTGTTGATTGACCACTTGAACCTTTTTTTAATAAGCTTCGTGTACATGAAAATTTGTGTAGCCTTAAATCTATGTTAAGTTTAAGGTATGTTTGACTAACAAAAAATTAGAAATACATCGTACTATCAAGGATCTTCGTAGAGGCATATTACACCTCAAAGTTAATAATAATTTTTTTATATATATTTTACTATTTAACTTGACGTTTTAAATGTAATTGACTCAAGGTTATAATAGGAAATAAGTTTTTTGTAGAGTGTTAAACCAAATACAATATTAGTTGGGAACAATGAACCAAACACGTGTAAAAAACTAATCTCTGCATTACTAAACTGCATTATGAATCTTTGTATCAAACGACCCTTCAATTTTTGGATTAATTACTTGAGTGAATCCTTTTTTAAAAATATTTACTTATTTTAGATATACTCTTTAATTATTACCATTTATATCAATATAAAATAATATTATATATTTTATTATTAGATTTTTTTCTCTCTCGCCTCTTTCTCTTTTTTCTCTCCCAGCTTTTTAATTTTTCTCTCTTTCTCGCTCTTTTCTTTTTGTTGCTATCCCTCTCTTACTTTCTTTTTGTTGTTTTTCTGTTTTACTTTATTTTTGTTGCGCTCTCTCTCTCGCTCTTTTTCTGTTACTTTTTTTCTTTTGTTTCTCTCTTTACTTTCTTTCGTAGAGTAGTCAATGATTCGTAGAAGGAATAAAATTTGTATCAATAATTAATTAATTAAACAAATAATTTAATCGTAAAAAATGAAAAGACATAATAAAATGCAAAATGAGTTAAACTTGAACTATAAACGCATTACACACATATTAAAGTTGAATTAAAAATATATTACACACAATGATCTATAGAGTAAATTAAACTTGTATTAGTAATGAATTAAACAAGAAATCCAATAGTAATAAATAGATCAAAAATAGCAAAATAAATTAAATTGCTTTAAAATTGTATTACACAATATTAAAGTTGAATTAGAAGAGAATTTAGAATGAATGAAAAACGTAACTAACAAAAGACAAGATAATGATCTATAAACTGAATTAGACTCATACTATTCATGAATAAAACTTATACCATATGTATCTTATAGATTATCTTTGTTTTTATCACTAAGATAATCAATTAATTAGACAAGTAATCTCATTGTAACAAATGAAGAAACATAATAAAGTGTCAAATGAATTAAACTTGAATAAAAAAATGTATTACACACATATTACAGGTGAATTATAAGCGAATTAAACATGAATGCAAAATGTAGCAAAAGAAAGAGCATTATGTGAATAAAAGTTGTATCAATAATGAATTGAACACGTAATTCAATCATAAAAAATCAACCAATAAACTGCAAAATGAATTAACTTGTATTAAAAGTGCATACACAAATATTAAAGTTGAATTTAAGCATAGATAAAAAAAATGAAACTAATGAAACACCATACAATGATCTATAGAGTGAATTAAACTTATACCAATAATGAATTAAACAAGTAATCTAACAATAACAAATAATGAACTACAAAATGAATTAAATTTGCATTAAAAGTGTATTACGCTATATTAAAGTTGAATTAGAAGAGATAAATAATAATAAATGAAAAACGTAACTAACGAAAGACAAGACCTATATTATTCATGAATAAAACATGTATTTTAGTTTGTATCACTAAGAACATGCCTGATGTTTGCAATATGCATCACAAATATATTACAAGTGTGTTACTTAATTTATTTTGGTTGAGATCATTAAAAAAAATTGAAGTTTGTAGTATGTATTATAAATGTATTGTTCGTAATTTTAATATAATTTTAAATACAATTATGAAACATTTCTAATACAACTTTAATACAATCGCGATACCGTCTCATAAAGTTCACTTTTTCGAGTTTCAATCTTATTTTTCTCCTAGAATCAATTATAAACTTAACAAAACTCTCTTAAAATTGGGATATAAACTCCAAAGAACATTTCACTTATTTGTAGGAATAACCTATCTAAATTAATCACAAATTCGTAAAATTGAATTGTTATAATGATCATCGATGTTGAACTCTTGTTTCTAAAATTTTAAATTTTGAAATTTCTATTTGAGAACATGATATTGTACAATTTTCTGTTTTTCTATTCTTTTATTGTTGTGTTTTTGAATAAAAAATAGTGAAATATGGGAAAAACTAATTTAAAAAAAATATGTAAATGAAATTTTCAAAAAAAAGAGAGAGGAGGAAGAGAGATTGACACAAAATGAGACGCACAAAGAAGTAGAAAAATAAAACAAATGGAAAAAGACCTAAAATACCCTTAAAGTATTAGAAATGGTACAAAACTACCCTACATTCACTTATTGGCTCCAAAATACACTTCACACCCATCTATTGGCTCCAAAATACCCTTCTCATCCACCTTTGGGTTTAAAGTTAACCACTTATTTAACGGTTTAAAATTTAAACAATTTAAATATTTTTTAAAATATATGGCGCTCAAATATTTGTTAGGGAAAAGGCTCAAATATGCCATCTAACTTTCAAAAAAAAAACTCATTTATGCCATCAATTAAAAGTTTGACTCATTTATGTCATTACTGTTAAAGTTAAGGCTCATTCATGCCATTATTTTTTAACGGTGGTTTTGCAAAACTCATTTATGTCTGAAAGTTTAATGGCATATTTGAGTCCTCTCCCTATTTGTTATAATTTAACTTATTGATATAATTTATAAATAAATTCACTACCCACTCATTAGTAATCAAACACTATGTTCATCTTAATTATTCGTTTGTCTCAATTATGTGATGGTACTTTAGAATTTTTTTAAAAATAATATATTAAAATTTTAATATTTAAAATAAATCATAAATATTTATACAATAATATTTTTTTAAAAAGGCATGAACTAATTCGAGATGTACTACTTCTTTACCTTTAATCATAAATTTCGAATTCAAGCTTGAAAGAGAATCATATTGAAAGTGTCCTCCTAAATATGCGGCTCAACCTAAATTAGATTGGGGCTTCGATTCAAACTCGAACAATTTCGTCTTGTTTTAGTAGTGTTTAAGACGATTTTGATAGTAGAATTGATTTATTAAATGGGTGGGATTTAATTATTAATGAGTGGGTAATGGGTTTGTTTATAAATGATATTAATAAATTAAATTATAATAAATATTTGAGCGTCATGTATTTTAAAAAAATAATTAAATAGTTTAAATTTAAAATCGTCAAATAAGAGGTTAATTTTGAACCCAAAGCTGGATGATAAGGTATTATGGAGCGAATAAGTGGATGAGAAGGGATTTTTGGAGCCAATAGGTGGATGAAGGGTAGTTTTGTACCATTTCTAATACTTCAAGAGTATTTTACGCCGTTTTTCGATTAAAAAAAAGAGGAGGAAAAGAAAAAGTGACAGAGAAAGAGGCGAAGGAAGATCAATTCTATAATTTTTAATTCTTAAAAATTGTTATATTTAGTTAGAAAAATTATATTGATATAAATCGTAAATATTTTTTAATATGGTACATTTATGTGATTTACCCTTAATTTTCCTATGTTGGTTAAAATTCATACTTTCAAAAATAAAAACTCTCGATGATAAAACAAGAAGAAGAATATTCTTTAGAAAAAAAGTGAAAAGTACCCCCTCAACTTTCATTTTTCAGTTGACTTTACTTTTTTTTTTGTTAAAATGAAGTTGTTTTTACTCTAGTGTTAACTATATTTAGACCATTTCCAATCCATCTCTATTTTACTCTCCATCTCTATATTTGGAGAGTAAAATAGAGAATGCCCTCTCCAACCTCGCTCTATACTTCATTTATAGAGAGGTAAATAGTAGTTCTTCAAATTTGGAAAACTACTATTCACACTCTCTATTTCACTTTTTTAATATTTTATTATTATTTTCATTACTTTTCAATTAACATTATTTTACATATAATTTAATCAATTAAATATCTAATATTCATGATGATTCTTTTTAAATGTAATATACGATTTTTAAAAATATATTATCTATATATACTACTTTAATTTCAATTAATATATTTTTGATAATTTTCACCAATAATAACATTTTATTTGATTATAAATTTTCCTTATAAAGAATACACAAAATTAAAATGGTAAGATGAAAATTAATATAAACACAAATAACAATACAATACATAACATAACAATCTAAATACAAGATAAAATACAATACATAACATAATAATTAATTCGCCATGAAAAAAGAATCATGCCGAAAAGATGTGGAACGTGCATTCGGAGCTTGACAATTATTGCAAGACCGTCATGTTTTTGGAGAAAGAAAGTGTTACATGATATAATGACTACATGTATTATACTACACAACGTGATGATTGAGGACGTGATCTTAATGCACTAATTCAAGATGTCGTAGAGACTCCAACTGCAACGACAGAAATGGTGGTAGATGAAAATCTCCGATTTGAACAATTTCTAGCTAGACATAATCAAATTAAGGACAAGAATGCTCATTTTGAACTCCGTAATGTATTAATAGACCATTTATGGGAGTAGCGTAATAATTTTCAAAAATTGAGTGTTTATGTAATTGGATTTAATAAAATTAAATTTTTATCACATGAGAATTATATAAATTAATCATTGGAAAAAGAAATAAATAATTTATATAAAATCAAAAAATAAGTATGAAATAGAAATAATAATATCACCTGTATCCGTTAGATGGATGAAAAATCTCAAATCTACTAAAATTACACAATTTAATCAAATAACTCGATTTCCTATTTTAATCCAAACCAATCCAATTAAAACCAAATAAATTCATAACCCCCAAACTCTCTCTCTCTAATCTTCCTCATCTCTTTCCTCCGTTGAAACACCATTCTATTTGATATCCACTAAAATTACCTAATTTTTTTTTTTTAGCCAAACCCAACCCACTAAAACCAATTGAATTCATACCAAATTAAATCTCCAAACTCATTTCTTTAATCTTCTCTCTATTGAAACACTTTTGAATCTTCATCAACTCCTTATGTCCATCTCTACATAAATCATGATTTACGAAAAATAAGTAACGAACACCATCACTGTAGTAAATTTACCCACAACCGTAATTTGCCTAATATAATTTTCCAAAAATTATATGAGGGTAGTGCCATCATGACTCAAACCTAATAATTCTGCAGACACCCATTTACAAGGAAAAAGAAGAAAATAAATAGGAATTCAATATCCCTCAAAACTTTGACATTCTATTTCAATGACGACGTACATGAAGATGAAAAAATTGAGTAATTTTAATAGAAATGGAATAAGTAGAGTTGATTTGGGTTTTTCATGTAATTAAGGAGTATAATGACAAGTATAGTAAAAGTGATATAAAGAATAATTTTATTTTAATAATAAGGATAAAAATAACTAATAATTGAAAATTAAGATGTATTTTCTAATTATTATTTTTATTATATATATTAATTTTATGAAATGACATATATTAAAAATTATTTATTTTT
>NC_028644.1:29785828-29805247 GCF_001406875.1 Solanum pennellii
ATATATAAGAAAATTTTAAGTCCGCCTACGTGGCACTACCATAAATCAAAATTCGTAGCTGTCCCCTTTCATGAAAAGTTGTGACTTTTTATGAAGAGTTGCGCTTTAACGAAGAGTTAGTGACTTTTATGAAGAGTTGCGATATTTATGAAAAGTTGTGACTTGTATGAAATGTTGTAACATTTTCGAAGGGTTGCAACTTTTTCAAATAATTGTAACATATACGATAAGGCACAATAAATATTTGTTCACGCTACCCTTTGTTGTCTATAAATAGAGGGATTTCCTTTTACTTTAAAAATTGAAAACTCTAAACCTCTTATTCTTCTTCTTCGCAATTAAATATTTGTGTATTTTATTTCAGTTGAGTGACTCACTGACATCATTGCTTATGTCATAAATCATGATATGTATTTTAACAGTCATTAACTTATTCATATGTTATTAAGGATAAATTATAAGAAGTAATAGAAATTATTTTCTTTTACATTATTAATGTTTGTTACTAGGTATTTTTATATTTAAAATAATGTAATATTTTAATTTAATAACTGATAAATTTTAAATATTATTTTATAAATTTTGTGATATTCAATCTCCGCTCGAGCGCCAATAATTTTAGTAGTAAATTATTATTATATAAAAGAACACTCAGGTAGAAGGTAGGAGAGTTTGACGAAATTAATTGTGAAAGAGACTGCTGACAAGGCGGGACCTACAAAACATTTGTCAAAAATTATAGATGTGACAACTATTATTAAAAAAAAGCTCTTTTCCTACAATAACACCACTATTTAGTATAAAATAATAAAAAAGATACAACCACCCACAAAAAGTAAAAAACAAGTGTTCGTTTTAATATTTTATACATATTAAAATTTCACCCTTCAAGTATATTTTAATTAATTTTTATTTATTTCAAACACAAGGATACATCTTTCAAGAAAACTTGTACATTTTGACCCAAAACTATGTTAAAACAAAATTCATCTTTTGAGGGGTATGCGAAGCTCTTCTTCCTAATGACCTTATATTTCAACGTATTCAACAATACATGGCTAATAGTTACTTAGGTACATATAAATGGTGATAAACAATATGTTTAAGATGAGAAATAAATCAAAACATTTTCTTTAATAAAGCGAATGAATTTGTTTTATAGAGTGGGAAGCGTTTTACTAGTTGTCTATAGTTGTTAAACATGCTAGAGTTTTAATGTCAAAATAGGGTTGTGCAAAATTTACGATCTACGAATCGAATCGAAAAAATTTCATTAATTTATTTTAGTAATTTGGTTATTCAGTTAGCAATTTGTAATAGTTTTATAAATGGTCGAATTATCAGTTCGATATTGATTTTTTTTAATATTAGATTATTGAGTAAATCGATAATCCATTGAAACTAGTAATTTGTTGATTTTATTTGTACATAAATAATATATATTAATCTTTTTATCTTATTAGTCTTTTCCCTTTAACCTTCAATTCATAACTTTACATTATACAAAACATATAAATCTAAAGTAAGAACCCTATTCCTCTTTATTCTCTTTGACTTACACTTGTGTAGTTCTTTACATGTTTGTTATTATTGTTTACATTTTATGATCATTTGTAAAAGTTACATTATTTTGTTGTCCGGTCAAATTCATTAGAGAAGTCATATATTTATTTTATAATATTCTCTTATTGGTTAACCGAGAATTGAATTGTTAAGGAATATAACATATAAAAAATATCTTACTGATTTGATTATTGATTTAACGTATTTTTTTTTAAAAAAGTAATAAATCAAACCGATAATATATAAAATCGAATCGCACCAACCTACTGATGCACAACCCATATTTTCAAGGATCAATTTAGAAGCCAACGATTATTAAAAAACAAAAGAGAGAGTTAGAAAATAGAAAGATAATGCCAGTAATAATAATAATATAAGTTTGAGACTTAGCTACACAAGACGGCATGATTGAGGTGTGAAGTATTATTGTATTAAGTATCTTTTCTTTCCACCCAATAATACTTGTTTAAAAATTGAGACATGTCCATATTATGGCCCCTATCTCTATATGACTAATGAAGGCACGCCTAGGACAAAATTTATAGAATTCGAAAATCATTTTAAATGTTTGTATTATTAGTGACTATGTTACCTACTTAAGAAAATAAATAACATTAAACTTTCTCCACCATTCATTTGACGGCAATTCCACATAGGATGCCCTGGCCTCTAGCCTTCATTTGTCCTCTCCACTAATCATTACATATCAACAAATTAATCACATTATTTAATATCTCATTGGCATTGAACAATCAAAGAAGAAGTATTGTTGATGGAAAGTCATGCCTACAAAGGCCATCAGTTTTTGCTTACTTCCATCAGAACTCATCCAATATATAATCCTTCAACTTTCATTGCCAGAGATTATCCAACTCAAATCTGTTAATAAGTCTATTTTGTCTATCATTTCTGATGGAGATTTCATTCGTAACTACAATCATCAATCAAGCTCCGCCACATGGCTCTTCCTTTATAAAAAACGTTGGCGTCGTGAAGCCCTTCTCTATGGTATTTCTGATTGTTCCAATCGTTGGTTCACTATATTGATATGTGATATGTTGAAACAAGTAGTACCACCAGGTGAAGATGTCTACTTTTTGACTGCTAATGCTAATATATTCCTCTTCGCTTTGAATAATACACAACAACTCATGTCACTTGATATTATGACTAGGGTTGTCAAAAACATCCCTCCAAGTCCTTTAGGTCCACGTGGTACATCCTCATGGCGAAGATCCGGTATGAAATTATTGTCTTGCCCTAATTGCAACTGTAACCATTTTAGATTCTTGTTTGCTGAATATCATCAAAATCGTCCAACTTTATTTGAGTATGATTCAAGAGTTGAAACATGGGAATATTGTTGGGGAACAGATGAGGTTGTTAGCCAAGACTACTATTTCGATGATGAATATATATTCTTAAGTGCATCTAATGGACGAAATGGAAGTGTTATCATAGGCGTTGTGCGACCTCATGAATGCTGCAACACTACTACTATCACTACTAATACTCCGCTTGTCATCAGACCAACATTCAATAATGAGCAGGAGCACCAACATCATCGATTAGCCGTTGGATTTAGTTGGGGGAATTCCATAGATCTATTACACGTCTATGGTGATGGCAATATGATGACTATTAGATCAGACAAAGTCAATAATAACAGTAATAAAAGAAAGATAAAGAGAATAGAACTATGGGGTTTGAGCAGAAATAATGGGAGGTATTGGGAATTTGTATCAGTAGCACCAAATGAGTTGATATATAAAATAAGCAAACCATATGGTGCTATGATGGGGTGTATGCAAAAATCAAAAGGAGTAACAAGGGCAATTTTGATGACAAATCTTGAAGGTACATGGGAAACTATTTGGTTAAGCTATAACAACAACAACAATCATTGGGCCTGGCTTCCATTACCTGATTGCAACATGAAAGGCTCAAACCTGGCTGGAGTCACATTCTCCTCTGGTTTAACATTATCCTAGCATATATTCTAATTGCAATTTCAATGTCACATATACATGTACACCATCAAATAATAATAATAATAATAATAATCAAACATTTGCACTCGAATACTTTCTTTATGTTTTGCCTTGTATCAATAAACATTAACTTTTTAAGCAGTGCCACCTAAACATATAATATTAAAAATTAATTATGCCTGAATAATAAAATACAACTAAAAGCACTTGGCCAAAATAGAGAAATAAAACGTTCCTCCCAATCAAACATTTACATGCATTCATAACATTTTCAAACAGCCTAAAGAACGAAAAATTTCCACCAAAGACTATTTTTCTGAGTGCCAGGAACAAAGATTTACGGTGAAATATATCAAATGAACATATATAAGCCCCTTGTGGGGGTAAAAGGAGAGTGGAAAAGGAGAAGAGCTCTGGCCACTAGTTTCAGCTCTTTCCCATCGTACACCAAGAAACTTAGTAAGGGGGGCTATCATATAATGGAACTAGACGAGTATTAAATTCGATTAGGGAAAGCTCTAAACTGGCTTTAAGGGCCCATACATACATCCTCTGCACTCTTACCTGGCTTTATATGCATACATATATCCTCTAAGTTTCTCACTTCTTCAGATGACACATTCAGTAAATACTCTACGTAAATGCACACTCCAGCGACACTGCAATTTCAAAGATCAATGCAAGTTTTTCACCAAAAGGAGTAAATAAGAATGTGGAAACAGTCAAGCAGGCTTACCTAATGGGACCTAATGGTAGCCATACAACATCCCATCTGAACTTTGCCAACCTGCAAAATGTAGGTCAAAACAACAGCTTGTAGGTCCCGAGGATCAAAATTGATGAATGCAGGCAACGACAAGTGTATGGCATAGGTTCATAGGCATTTAATTATTATTACATGAATATGCCGGAAGTGATACAACACCGGCATATCAACAATAATAGGAAATATGATGGCAATTTTTAACAGAGAAGTAGGATTCATCATCATATCATATTATACTTAAAATAAAAAATCTCTAAAACTAAAGTTGAATCACCAAAACCATATATATATATATATATATATATATATATAAATTGTAATACTTAAGAAATTGTGAATATCGATTACCTGAAGCGTTGTGTTCCTCTCATTAACGCTGCATAGGGTTTCTCTCTATTCTCGTTATTATTTGTTTTCTTCGCAACGTGAACTGCTACTCTTTACAACGGCCAANATTTATTTATTTACAAAACTAGCCTTCACTTTTCATGAAAAGTTGTAACTTTTATGAGAAGTTGTAACTTTTATGAAAAGTTGTGACCATTATTAAGAGTTGCAACATTTATATCAAAAGTTATAACTTTTCTCGAAAGTTCTGATTTTTATGAACGGAAAAGGGTCTAAAATATCCTTGAAGTATTGAAAATGGTACAAAATTACCCTTCATCCACCTATTGGCTCCGAAATGCCCTTTTCATCCACCTATTGGCTCCAAAATACCCTTGTCATCCACCTTTGAGTTCAAAATTGACCACTTATTTAATGATTTTAAATTTAAACTATTTAAATATTTTTAAAATACTTGATGTTCAACTATTGATTATAATTTAATTTATTGTATTATTTATAAACCAACCCACTACCTACCGATTACTAACTAAACCCCACCCAATTAATAATCCAACTATAATATCAAAATCGTCATAAACACTGCAAAACACGATGAAATTATAGATTAATGAAAATGATATCCAAAATTATTCGAGTCCGAATCGAAGCCCCAATTAAATTTATGTTGAGACGCTTATTTAGGAGGACACTTTCAATTTGATTCTCTTTCAAGATTGAATTAGAAATTTATGGTTAAAGGTAAAGAAGTAATACATCCCGAATTAATTCATGTACTTTTTTAAAATATAATTTTATAAATATTTATGATTTGTTTTAAAACCTTTAATATATTATTTTGAAAAAAAGTTACCTATGAAGTAACATCACATAATTGAGACGTAAGAATAATTAAGATGAACATAGTTAGACTTTTAAGTTTATCGGTAATTTTTATTTAGACACTTGAATGTATGATAATTTATTTCTATAGATATTTTCGTCTCAAATTTTTAAAAACACTCAATTGGCAGTAGCTTTTGTGTTGTTGCATTAATAATGTGAGTGATTTATTAATTTGGAGGGTTTAATTAGTAATTGATGGATAGTGGATTGATTTATAAATTGTACTAATAAGTTAGATTAAAACAAATAGTTGAGCACCACGTATTTTAAAAAATATTTAAATAGTTTAAATATAAAATCGTTAAATAAGTGGTCAATTTTGAACCAAAAGGTGGATGACAAGGGTATTTTGGACCCAATAGGTGGGTGGGAAGGGTATTTTGGAGCCAATAGGTGGATGGAGGGTAATTTTGTACCATTTCCATTACGTTGAGGATATTTTAGACCCTTTTCCGTTTTATGAATAGTTGCAACTTTTATGAAAAATTGTGACATTTATGAAAGGTTGTGACCTTTTCGAAGGGTTGTAATTTTTCCAAAGAGTCGTGACCTTTCCGATAAGGCACAATAAACATTTATTCACACTACCTTTTGTTGTCTATAAATAGCGGGATTTCCTGCCACTATTATTTGTAGTTTTTTCCCCGTTGTTGGGTAGTCGAATTCAAATACATTAATTAAACTTCTTATGAAGTTTGTTTCATTCCTCAAAGTTTTCATCCTCCCATTTCATGGAGCTTAATCTTTACTATAAGTCATAATTCATGTAATTATGACAATTCTTTTTGCTATTTTTTTGACTTTTTTTTACTCTGTTAAAAGTTTCACAGAAGATCATTGAAAATTGATCTTCTCTTTTATCTCTTTCTACAGTTTCTTCGTACAAACAAAGAAAATTTATTTTGATTGCAATGCCACGTTACTACTCTTGCATCTCTCATTGCACAACTCATAACACTATTGAAATGGTTGAATCCATTACATTTGATTCTTTAGTAGACAAAACTTCTATTTCTGCCACTATTGTTTGTAGTTTTTTTTTTATTGCTATAGGAAAGTCACATAGAAATACATTAATTAAACTTCTTATGAAGTGTTTCATTCCTCATAGTTCATAAAGCTTAATCATTTACGGTAAGTCAGTGATTCATGCATCTATTACAATTCCTATTTGCTATTTTGCTGACTTTTGTTTAGCTCTGTTAAAAATTCCAGTAAGGATGATTGAAAATTTATGTCTCTTTTGTCCCTTTCTATATATTTTCTTCATATAATTTATGGGCAAATTACTTTTGTGTTGTGCTATATTTGATAACACACAACAAAAATTGTGTGATAAATAATACGAAACCAATGATGAAGTTTGTTAAAAGAACCAAACAGATTGCTCTCTTTCTTGCCAGGGATAGTATATTATTTTGATTATTAGTGTAGACACAATCAGTCCACTTCTTTTGTCGCAAGTTAACTAATTTGACATATTTTCTTGTCTCTTCTTTTTGAGCATAATAAGAGATCAAGTTTTCTTTTTTGAAACTAAAAAATGTCCAAAATACACTTTAACAAAAATTAAAATTTTATCAAAAATAAATATGCGTAACGAAGAGTGCTAGAGCTTTTACCGACATTAATTAATTGTCATTAGATTCAATGTTGCTATAAACTTTAGGGACATTTATAGAGAGTACCAATATCCCCTGAAAATACATACTTAGTGACAATAAGGCCATTAATTGTCGTTAAAGATCATTTTACTGTAGTGCTAACTCTTTATTTTGATAAAGTTTTTTTTTTTTTAATAAAGAAGTAACAACTCTTTCTTTTGGATTATTTCAATTAAGTTTGTGAATTGTAAACTTGGATACAACCCAATAGACTATCTTTATGAAAAATATGTTAAGCAACATGTCTTTTTCTTCTTGATTGCTTGGAAACAAAGGTTGTCTTTATTATTATTTGTGGATATTTGTCAGTTCAAGTACTCACAAAATATGTTGTGAGATTTTTTAATATGTTAAGTATCAAAATTTTAGTTTAGAATATCCAAATGTGAACAGTTCCAAACACATTTATAATAATAATAATAATAATTTTAGGGCCATTTTAAAAAGGGAAAAGGGTCAAAAATACCCCTCAACTTTAGTTTATTAGTTGAATATACCCCTGCCGTTAAAACAAAGTTATTTATACCCTCGCCGTTACCAATTTCACCATTTATACCCCTCAATTAACGGAAATCCTCAAATCAATCAAAATTAACCCGATTTTATAAAAATTACCCATTCCCCATTTTAAACCCATGTCCAACCCATCTAAGAACCTAACCCAAAATCATAACCCATTTTCCTCATCTCTTTGCAGGAGAAAACATGTTGAACTAGTTGGAGAAATCTCCATTTTATATCACAAAGAAGAGAAGTTATTATCCGAGGTTTGTCTAACACCCGTGGATTATCTCTTCTGTTCAAATTCCAGCTATTTATTGTTTAGTCATGAAATTAGAGATAGAGTTATCATTTTTAATTTTTTTTACGCCAAACAACAAGCTGTTATTACAAATCCTTCAAAGAATAATACACTATTGTATAAAGAAATCAAGCACAAAGAACCATTCACACACAAAAAATTAGTTCTATATCCAAACCTACATATTCACTGCTCTTCTTGATAGTTTTGATGGATGATTTTATGAAGTATTACCTCCTACCAGACTTTCATCACTATCATCGCCAATGACTGATGGCTTCTTTCTCGTGCAATCAACTCTCTTTTTCATGCCACTCAAGAGGAGAGATGGCGAGGATGGGATACTCCTAAACAACCTAATACTGTCAGATCCTAAAATTGGGTTAAATGGTTTTTGGGTTAGATTTTTAGATGGGTCGGGCATATGGGTTTAAAATGAGGATGGGTAATTTTTATGAAATTGGGTCAATTTTGATTGATTTGGGGATTTCCGTCAATTGAGGGGTATAAATGGTGAATTGGTAACGGCGAGGGTATAAATAACTTTGTTTTAACAACAGGGATATAGTCAACTAATAAACTAAAGTGAGGGGTATTTTTGACCCTTTTTCCTTTTAAAAATATACATGACATGTCATACTACAATAAAAACAGATTGATTGAAGTTTATAAGAAAGGAGCTGAAGGTCTTGCATTTGAGTTTAGTTAAATATGTTCTTGTATGGACGTGATGTTCAACTTTACTTGGGAGTAGTGTTGTTTGAGGCTTTTGGACTCTTCTTTAACATCTGATGTTGTTCTTTATTACTTTTTGGAATTTAGCAAATTTCATTACTTCTGACGAACTATTTCTACGGAGATTTTCTTAGACTTCTTTCTTATACTTAAATTCTCTCTATGACTATATCACTTTGATTTCGGAGGAGCGCTTTGCCTTAAGATAAAAGATTCTTGAAAATGTACTGTATGTATCGAAAATATGAATATTATCGAATAATCATATGTAAGATTAATAAAATATTTTAATCCCGTGCGAAGCACGGGCAATTTACCTAGTTACCATAAAAGTTGGAACGACCATGTTACACTTCTTTTGGACTCTTCTAAATATTTGTACCAAAAAGTTAATTTGATCTCCTAATAAATGATCAGTAAACTTATAACTTTATACTACAATGAATTCTTGGTAAATGAAAAGGCAATTATGGGAAGACAGCTAAAGTAGACCAAGTGAATGATAAAGTTGTAGTTCATACTAATACTTTGTTTTAAGGATTCCACAAAAAAGCAAAAAGATCTCCGTGCTCTTCTTACCAAGATTCTATAATTCCTTACAAGGATTCGGCATCATCTATGAGTTCTTCGGTACACCAAAAGTAAAATTAGAGCAAATAGTTCATCCTAATAATTTGTACTGAGTTGTAGGTTCCTTCAAAACCTTGTGTTTCTTTTCTCCACACAGTCCATCACAGGCAGGCAGGTATTGTTTGCCACCATTGCCTTTGTTTGACATTTCCAATAGTGTTATTCCAACATTCCAGCAGCCCTTTAGTAGTCTTTAGCATAGTGCACTTGACTACTTCCATGTTCAGAAATAGTTACCACATCAGATCAGTAACTCCGCAGAGTAAAAAGAGAGGATTTATGCTCTCTTTTTTTGAGAAAGAAAAAAAGGAGTTTATGATTTTGAGTCCTTCCCAGACAAATCATTTTGAACACAACAGAAACCCCCTTTTCATCAAATTGTCTTGCGACTCAAACATGCTTCTTTTGCAACCAACCATAAATAACATGCCACCTTATAAGGAATATTTGCTCTCCAAATGTGTTTACAAGGCCAATAAATCCTCCTGCTGCCCAGTTTGGCTCAGAAATATGTATGCTGACTTAACTGTGCAGTGCAATCACCTTTCCATGCCTCTACCATATTAATATGTCCTCATTAGCTGTTGTACTTGGGGAAATCATCAAAAATATTGAAGAAATCAGCTATTTCTACTCATTTCCAGTCATTAAACAGACTTCAAAAGCTTAAATTCAACCCCTGTTTCCAGACTTAGTGCCTTGGACTGTTGATTCAAGCTGAAAATGTAGATGAAAAGACCTTTTAGTGGTCCATGCTGAATCCAATTGTCATTCCATATAAGAAGTGTTTCTCCCATTGCCAACTTTTATCCAGTGTTATCAAAAGCGAAAAGCGCAAAAAGGCTCAAGGGTCCGTGGGGGCTTAAGCACAAAGCGCAAATAAAGTGTGGGCTTTGATGAAAAAAGGAGCAAAGGGAGAAAAAAATACAAATATATATGTTTAGTCCAAGACTAATAACTATAAGCATGAATGACAAATATATGACCAAAAAAATTGAAAAAAAATTTATGATAAAGTGAAATATCAATTGTTTAGTGTCACTTCTTCATAAACTTCTTCATAAGAGGCTCATTGGCAAGGAAAAGTTTGCCTTAGAACCTTGATGACGACACTGAAGCGCACATAAAGCGAGGTGAAGTGCTCAACACGTTTTGAGCCTCGCTTCAGGGCTTAAGCGCGCTTAAATCGCGCCTTTGATAACACTGCTTTTATCCTAATATTATTGACAAGAGAATGCCAGAAAATTCCAAGAACATCCATACACCGACACCATAAGCAGAATTACCTTTCTTGAGAACCAGGTAACCTCTTCTCCATATTTTCCCCCTGAAAGCTCTCCTTCACAATGCTTGCTCTTCCAAACTAAATCTTCACAATGCTTGCCTAAGCCCCCATCCATCATGCTAATGTGAGAGTTTTCCACTTGACCATTTCATCACAAAAATATTGTGCATTCTCAAATTTCTTATGCCTGAGCCCCCACCCATCTTGCTACTGATGAGAGTTCTCCACTAGACTAAATGAAAGCACCTCTTATCTCTATTAGCTTGCTAAATGATGTTTCTCCTAAAAAAATCAAGTCATTCTCAATTTTTGTAGTCAAAAGGAATAATGACATCATGTAAGTGGGTAATGAGAAAGGAACTGTGTTAACCGGTACCACCCTACCACCCAAAAATAGATATTGTAAGTTCCACCGAGTCAATCATTTTTCCGACCCTTTCAAGAACTCTATCACACATCTCCTGCGACATATAATCCCAGGGGCAAGCCTAAGTAGACAGTAGCAAGAAAGAGATCCTGGAAAAGCAAGACTTTCCTCCAATTCACCTGTAGCCCAGACATCACTTCAAATACTGTTAAAATAAGTCTCAAACGCCGAAGTTACTCCACTTTAAAGTCAAGAAAACCCAAGGAATCATCAGTATATAAAAAGTGTGTAACTTTCATGTTGCTTCCTTCATTGAAACCTCGTAAACAATTGTTTTGGTTTAGCAAATTTTATCATGTTTTTTAGCCCTTCCAGTACAATAATGAAGAGAAAGTGAGAGGGGACCCATTATCCCGATTCTCTTCGGGAGGAAAAAGACCCTTAAGGTACTCCATCTAATAAAATTGAGAATCGTGCAGTACGATACAGAAGAAGACCCAATTGACCCATTTCTTACCAAAACCCATATCCTTCAACCTCTTAATCAGAGAGGCCCAATTTACATGATAATTACATTATCATAAGTCTTTCTGATATCTAGTTTGTACAAAACGCCTGGATTCCTCTCTTTCATTCGGGTGTCCATACACTCATTAGCTACTAATGTCTCATCTATTATCCACCTTTAAGGAATGCCATTTGATAGCAATCCACCAGCTTATATCACCTTCTTGAGTCTCTTGGAGCTATAGGCAATTCGGAGAAAATCTTGTATACGTTTCCTATTAGGCTGATAGATGAAAATGACTTACCTCCGTAGCCCATTCTTTTAGGAATTAGAGCCACGTATTTCGAATTAAAACTTCTCTCGAAAATTTCTTTTGAGTGGAAAATTTTCAAGTGTCATTACAAGGTTGCTCTTGATGAACCCTGATGTTTTATTAGCACACATGTTGAATTCTTGATATAGTCTAATATCTCCTGTTCTTTTTCAAATGCTCGCAGTAGTAGACACTACTACTCTTCCACATTGATTTTAGGGCATTTCAGACAGGTAAATCAGGTCTCCAATCTTCAATTTCATCATATAACTTTTAATAAAAGGACACTACCTCCCTTTTGATAGCCACTTGATCTTCTACAGGTTCACAACTTACTACAAGCTGTGAACATATGCCATTTGTTGGGAAAATTTTGTGTTTCTATCATCCTACTTTAGCCCTGCAACCTTGACTTCTGTCTCCCAGATATCTCTTCATTATTGCATTCTCCTCTATCTCCATGAATAATCTAACCTTCGGTATCAATTCCTCCACATAGAATTCTAAGTTCTTGAATGCTATCCAGTTCTGAGATTTGATCCAAGAGCTTAATTTTGTTCTTCCTCAAGATGTCAAAATTAATAGAATTCCATTCCTTTAGTTCCTTAAGTGCTTCAGCTTTCAAGGATGTAACCGGGTCTACCATAAACTTCAAAGAAGACCACCAAGACTTCACTTTATCAGTGAACCTTCAACCCCCAACCACCAGTTTTCAAACATGAAATATGATATTGAACTCCCCGTTCCCCACATTGTAATGAAATGGGAGTATGATCAGAAAAAGCCAGGGCAACACAGCTTGCCTAATATTTTTGAATGTCTATATCACATCCTGAAGAGATCTGTTGATTATCCCATTTTGTCCAGGTAAACTGTAAATCTTAACAGTAAATATGGAAATTCCTAACAGGATGGTGGGTCAGAGCGGGAACCTCCACTGAGGGGAGGATCTATGAGCTCCAAGTCGTCAACGAAATCTGAAAATCCGAGCATATCCCTTGTAAGCCTGTTGTTGTTTCTTCTTTCTGTACAATACCATGTAATATTATGATATTCACACACCACCCAATGTCCTAACATACTCTGCTAGTTGCTGCAATTTTCCACCATAGCCTCTCTATTTTGCAATTTGGTTCGTATAAAGTTGTACCAGCAACAATTTAGTTGGACTGAAGCTAATCGAACAGTAATAGTATAGACCTCTCTTTATTACTTTCCTCTTCCCATACCTTGAGCAAGCTGATGAAAGTGTAGCATATTTGTTTTTGAAGTGTGTGGTCTCCTCAACAATTTGGACACAGTTACTAGAGGCAGGCAGGGAATAAGGAGGCATCCCATGGAGTGGCATGAAGAGTTGCAAGGGACTATCTCATTCAATAAAGGCTATAGTGCAGCTGCAGAAGTATACAGAATGTGTCTGGCCTGTGCTCCATATCATATTTGGAAGGAAAAGGAATGCCGGGATCTTTCAACAGAAGCAGAGTAGTGTTGAAGCAGTGATCAAGCAGATTGTATACAAAGTGCACGTTCAAGGTGCAACACGACTGAGAGTGAAACAAAAGTTAGATAGTTTGATTTTTTACCCTTAGCTGATGTAGCACAGTAATCAGTTAGTAAGGACTAGAACTTGTTGTTTAGTCGCAATTTTGATCTGTTTTGTGTTTTTCTCCTTCATTGAGCTGTTCAACTGTTACTTCGTGAATAAAATTGTCCAGTTATTTTCCCAAAACAAAAAGATCAATTTCATTACTCACAACATAATGTTTAATTATATATATGTGATATTTATTTTTTTGAAACTGAAAAAAAAATATCACATACATATAATTAAACATTATATTTTTTAATTGTATACTCATTGATATGCGGTACAAGCACAAAACACATGGCCAAAGACTAGTTGTCAGTGGTTTGGGCTTGGTTTGGGCTTCCATGTTGGAGGTCTCAAATTCAAAACCCCTTGTTTGCGAAAGTAAAGGGTTTGCCTTCTGGGTCGAGCTCGTCACACTAGGCTTGCCTAGTGCGGTTACTTCTCCTGTGTGGTTTGCGAGCTATTGCATAGGAGCGGGAGTTTTACCCTGTGTTCACCCAAAGGGTAGCGGCTGCGGGTTTCCCTCATCATCAAAATAAAATAAAGGCATGAACATTAGAAGAAAAAGAAACTAGAACTATTACAAATGTGACGGGCAAGGGGATGGTGGTAGCTTATCTGTAGGAATGCAATAGGCAAAATTAAAGTCTACATTTGGTTACTGCTTTAATTTCAGTTGTTTAGTAGTTTCATTTGCCAAAAGTGGCTATTAGACAACCATAATTAGAAGTAAATAAAAACTTTATTGTGATTAGCAACTCCCCTTAGCATATGATGCAACCAAAACACTGGCACTACCATGCCAATGCAGCATGAAGACCATAGCCACCTCCTGTGATGTTTTGATTCATGCAATAAGCCCTTTATGGTCATTAAACACGTCAAAATAGCTGCCCAATCTGAGAATTTTCCAGTGAGTGCTAACAATTAGGCTGTGAAATATTTCTTTTTGTGACAAGGGAACCTGCAACTGCTACCCTCAGGTGTGCACAGTAGGCCGTGAAATATTAAAAACTGCTTTCTCATTTACTAATGATAGAATATGATTTCCAGCAAATTTAAGAATGAAAATAATGGTCCTGTATGATCATTTTGCCCAAATAATCATCTGCAGGATATGCTCTTTATGAACTGGGAACAATTGTCTTTCAATAGAAGAAATAATCAAATGCTAGCCTGCTTAAAAGCTTTTTCGCCCCCAACCAAGAAATAATTTTAACATTTACCAGTACCTTATCTGCGGTCACCAAGCAGTCAATTCCCTTGTACATTGATTTTGTTTTTTGGTTTTATTTTCCATGTATCTACTTTTCAGAGGGTAAAACATGGTCAACAGAAGTATCCAGTAATGTCAGAAATAATTTAAAGCTTGTGCCCCTCCATATGACGGAGGGGGTTATAACCATGCAAGAGATTACTTTTTAAGCAAGCTTATAACAATACCCTTTTTCCAGATTCTAGCAAAAGATTCTAGAATTTAGGCTACGAAATTCTAATTTCACAAGATGTCTTTTGGAGTTGATATTATGATCACTTCAGAACCATTAATGGAAAGTTAAGAAGTATTTAGCATGGGCTTCATCGATTGAGTTGTGATACTTGTCAAGAAGCCCAAGATCGCTTAACAAACAATGCTAGTGTGGTAGATGAAAAAATAAAGGCTAGTGAGGAAGATGGAAAGGCCAAAGCATAATGAGAGAAGGTTGATGCTTAATTATGTAGTCTCCTATGACGATCTATTGATTCCAAGTTGATGTCCTTGTTTCACTCATTCCAGACCTGTGATTTAATTTGGGAAAAGGTTTGTGTTTTATACAGTAATGAAATATCTCGTTTTTATGAGTGATATCTCAAATAACCAACTTGAAGAAACAATAATCCAATAAGTCTACTTACTTGGGCCAGGTGCAGGCAGTCACAGGGATTTGAAAGGTCGATGTTAGTCACTACGACCGTGAAAAAAAAAAACAAGAGCACAGAGAGACGTTGTTTCTAGTTCTACGATCCCATCAAAAAGTGGTTTCATCATTCATCACTAACTCCTTTTTTCTCAGATCTCAAACCATAGAAAATCGAACATCTCAAGTTATGGAGAGTCAATGAGGAGGAGGTCGTTTTGGAAGCTCGACCTAACTGTAGTTATTGTCATAGCTTGGACACACTTGTGACATATGTTGTACTCTTCATGATCGACCCCCTGATAATGCTCATATTGCTAAAACGAAATATGATGAGTTCCTTTAGTATCGAGAAAGTAAGCGAACATCTCCACAAGTAGCCTCGGTTGCTTAGCCTTCTTGACCACCTTATAATGTTCATATTCCTCAAAGCCTCAAACAGAATATAATGAGTTCCTTTACTATTGAGCAAGTAAGCTAACATCCCCACAAGAATCCTCGTTTTCTTGCTTATGTTTCACAGTCTAGTAATTATGGATCATGGGTCGTGTATTCGGGTGCTTTTGATCATATTTTTGGTAACAAATCACTTTTGTATTTTGTCCAATACAGTTACTTTAGACAATGGGATCCAGACAAAACCAAAAGGAGTTGACAAGCTAAACCCTTGTCCTCTTTCACTTTAAACTATGTTCTTTATGTCCGTGATTGTCCTTTTAATTTTGCATCTGATAGTCAATGGCGCATGCCTACATTGTGCCATAACACTATTTGATGGTTCTTTGCCCAGGTATGACAGCAATACGAGACAGACAATTAGCGGAGGGCATGAATCACAAGGCATCTACGACCTTACCTTTCCAAATTCCTCTACAGCATGCTCCATTACAAATCCTTCAAACCTAATTCACAAGGCATAATTTTCCTTGCTAATAAGCCTCTTCTGAAGAGGAAACACTAAGCAATTGATATTTCACTTTATCATTAAAAAGAAAAATCAATTCCATTATTCATATATTTGGATTTGGCTTATAAGTATTAGTCTTGGATTAAACATACATAGTTATATTTTTTTCTCCCTTTGCGCCTTTTTTCATTAAGGCCCACCCTTTCATTGTTCTTTGCGCTTAAAGCTCCAAGAAGCCTTGAGCTTTTTTTGCCCTTTCTGTTTTTGATAACACTAGGCTATGATCAGAAACAGGCGCTATGTTTAAAGTGATCTTTTAGGCAATGAATAAGCTGCAATGCCAAAGAAAAGAGGGAAGTAGACAAACCTGCAGCAATGATGGTCCAAGAGTCAACTTCATACATGAAGTAAGCATGATATTGCTGTTAATCATATAAAAATTCTGAAATTAGCAAGCATTAATGAGGACAATATTGTATGTAGTAAATACTTCACAATACTTTGTAGTCTTTAGAATTGACAATCACCTCTTCACTTGAAAGTAAGTGTTGCCATAAAATTAGCCCGAGGTTTTCATTTAGGGAATTAGTGAACATCTTATACATTTCGCATTCCTTTTAATGAAAAGTATCAAATTTACCCCTCTACTTTCAAATGTTATCTACATAACCCCCTTTTATACTTTTTGAACAAATATACCCCTAATTTTACTATATTTATCACATATTCCCCTATATTTAATGGAGGTCTATCGTTGCAAGGACCCAGATACTGAATCTTATGTGGCCTAGCATTCGGCTGAGGTTGACGCCTGGTGTGCCACGTCACTAACCTAACCCTATTTTAGCCCCTCCCAAATAATTCTCGCTTCCATAATTTGATTCCACCATACACCCCATCAAATTACCCTCTCCCGCAACACTACTCCACCAAAAAAATCTATCACACCTGAATTCCGTTTCCCAACAACACCTGCAGTTTCATCATCTTCCCCAAGTCGAGAACCACCCAGCCACCTATCTTAAGCCAAAACTAATGGAAGGAGAAAAATCAACAACATAAACCAATGTAATCCCACAGGTGGGGTCGATTCTGGGGAGGGTAAAGCATATGTAAACCTTACTGCTACCTCTTGAGGTAGAGTGGAAGAGGAAAACCATTTAAATTTTAGAAAATTAATATAACATTATAAATTTAGTAAACCCTTCTTACTTCCAAAAAAAAGAAGAGAAACCCTCGACCAAACACAATCTATGACTACTCAACCGAAAACACTAAAAAGAAATAGAAAAAAGAGGAGGGGAGATGAACGACTGCAAGTAAATCAAGAAACCCCAAAAGGCCAAAATGGAAATTTATTGAATCGGCCACCAGCTGCCGTAACAAGAACAATGCTTGGTCTTCAAATCAACCATGGCCAAAACTAAGAATCTGCTAAATTTTCCTTTTTTTCTTATAAATGAAACATGTGATGAGGTAGTTGCCAGAAGTGAGGACAACTCTATAAGTCTATAATTTATGAAACTCTAGCTATATGGACTTCCCTGTTAAGGTCACTATGTTCCAAGAACTTACTCTCAATCTAGAAGCTCCCTAAAGCCACTTACCACCCCTAACCCTCGCCTCCATCCCCAACAGAGAACATGACCCTAGTCTACCATCATATCCTAAAGCAAATAAAAACTAGTCAAGGGTTTACACTAAACACACAAGAATCAATAGTAAAGAACAAGCAAGAAGCCAAGAACCTAAAGGAAAAGATCAATAAGGAAGGAATTCAAAGGGCAAGCAAGTAATAATCTAAAGGAGCAAACAAACTGAAACAAATTCTAACAAAATAATCAAAAAAGACAATTAATTCTCTACACCTAAAGACACAACTGAAACAAATTCCAATCTATGAACGAGAGAAAACGAAATTAGGCAAAGCAAAAGCAAAATAATCAAAACAAGTAACATCGCATAAGCCAAATGGGGGGAGAGAAGAAAGATTAAGGGATAGGAATCACCGGGATTGGGTATTGGTCGGTATTGTTGGTCGATTTGGTGGATTCCACCAAAATCTATTGCTAAAGTTAGTCGCCAGAAATCAGATCTTACCCACATCGAGAAGGAGGGAAGGGGTCGGTGGAGAAGAGAGAAGTATGAAGAGATCATCTATTATAACCAGTGAAAGAGGTGGACACTGATGGTGAGCAGATGATGCTTTAGCACAAAGAGAGAAAGAAAGAGATGCTAGAAGACCAATTCCGATGGTCTCCGGTGGTGTGAATGGTGGATGCCTTAGTGGAGATAGAGAGTTGTATAAACTGTTATTATAAAAATCCATCGTCTGTTTAAAGATTTTGCTTTTAGTTTCTAGTGCTTGTATTCTTGCTTTTAGACTACTTGTTCATCTATTTCTAAGATGGTTGCATTCAGATTACCCAAACTACTTGAAGGAATCTTAGTATATTATAAGCCAAGTTTGTAGTTTCAGCTCTCTGTTTCCAGTCCTGAGGTCCACCATTACATTTTCACTCGGGCTAGTGGGAAAGCTGAAAATGAAGAAAACTGAATAAGCTAACAAAATTACTATTGAGAGATAATGAGTTAAAACAAGACTTATTACTTTAGCCTTATGACCATAATCAATGATTCACTATGGAAAGTCTAGTAATTGGATATAGTGAAACAGTAAAGAACTTTTTTTATATAGCCGTGCTGGAGGAACCAGCTTTTACGCACCTCGACTAATTCCATGAGATACTTGTCACCTCCCACTGGCAATAAGTACTTGGTAACTCTCTACAAGGATAGGGAAGATAGAAGAAATCACCTAATATATTGTGTTTGTTGGAATGTCAGCAAGTAAAGTATGAACACCAGAGGCCCGAAGGAACACTTCAGAGAATGCCCATTCCTGAATGGAAGTGGGAAAGGATGCAATGGACTTCGTGGTTGGTCTTCCAAAGACATTGGGTAAGTTTGACTCTATTTGGGTAATTGTGGATAGGTTAACTAAGTCTGCTCACTTCATTCCGGTCAAGGTGACTTACAATGCAGAGAAGTTAGCCAAACTTTACATCTCGGAGATTGTTCGGTTGCATGGAGTTCCACTCTCCATCATATCAGATAGAGGTACGCAGTTTACTTCTAAGTTTTGGAGAACATTGCATGCGGAATT